>NW_027448172.1:0-68359 GCF_038048845.1 Mixophyes fleayi
TACATCAATCCTTTTACATAATTCTTGTTTCTCCTGACATTTCTAACATTGCCCACAATTATCAACTTTCTAAGTCTTTCTGAGCAGGAGAAACCGCAAAATATAGTCATTTCTTCATTGCCGTCCAAAAACAACACTTTTTTACACTCCTGTCTCCCTTTCTCCTGGAAACAATGACTTACATCAATCCTTTTACATAATTCTTGTTTCTCATGACATTTCTAACATTGCCCACAATTATCAACTTTCTAAGTCTTTCTGAGCAGGAGAAATCGCAAAACATAGTCATTTCTTCATTGCCGTCCAAAAACAACACTTTTTTACACTCCTGTCTCCCTTTCTCTTGGAAACAATGACTTACATCAATACTTTTACATAATTCTTGTTTCTCCTGACATTTCTAACATTGCCCACAATTATCAACTTTCTAAGTCTTTCTGAGCAAGAGAAATCGCAAAACAGTCATTTATTCATTGCCGTCCAAAAACAATGCTTTTTTACACTCCAGTCTCCCTTTCTCTTGGAAACAATGACTTACATCAATCCTTTTACATAATTCTTGTTTCTCCTGACATTTCTAACATTGCCCACAATTATCAACTTCCTAAGTCTTTTTGAGCAGGAGAAATCGCAGAACATAGTCATTTCTTCATTGCAGTCCAAAAACAATGCTTTTTTACACTCCTGTCTCCATTTCTCTTGGAAACAATGACTTACATCAATCCTTTTACATAATTCTTGTTTCTCCTGACATTTCTAACATTGCCCACAATTATCAACTTTCTAAGTCTTTCTGAGCAGGAGAAACCGCAAAATATAGTAATTTCTTCATTGCCGTCCAAAAACAACGCTTTTTTACACTCCTGTCTCCCTTTCTCCTGGAAACAATGACTTACATCAATCCTTTTACATAATTCTTGTTTCTCATGACATTTCTAACATTGCCAACAATTATCAACTTTCTAAGTCTTTCTGAGCAGGAGAAATCGCAAAACATAGTCATTTCTTCATTGCCGTCCAAAAACAACACTTTTTTATACTCCTGTCTCCCTTTCTCTTGGAAACAATGACTTACATCAATACTTTTACATAATTCTTGTTTCTTCTGACATTTCTAACATTGCCCACAATTATCAACTTTCTAAGTCTTTTTGAGCAGGAGAAATCGCAGAACATAGTCATTTCTTCATTGCAGTCCAAAAACAACGCTTTTTTACACTCCTGTCTCCATTTCTCTTGGAAACAATGACTTACATCAATCCTTTTACATAATTCTTGTTTCTCCTGACATTTCTAACATTGCCCACAATTATCAACTTTCTAAGTCTTTCTGAGCAGGAGAAACCGCAAAATATAGTCATTTCTTCATTGCCGTCCAAAAACAACGCTTTTTTTACACTCCTGTCTCCCTTTCTCCTGGAAACAATGACTTACATCAATCCTTTTACATAATTCTTGTTTCTCATGACATTTCTAACATTGCCCACAATTATCAACTTTCTAAGTCTTTCTGAGCAGGAGAAATCGCAAAATATAGTAATTTCTTCATTGCCGTCCAAAAACAACGCTTTTTTACACTCCTGTCTCCCCTTCTCCTGGAAACAATGACTTACATCAATCCTTTTACATAATTCTTGTTTCTCATGACATTTCTAACATTGCCCACAAATATCAACTTTCTAAGTCTTTCTGAGCAGGAGAAATCGCAAAACATAGTCATTTCTTCATTGCAGTCCAAAAACAACGCTTTTTTACACTCCAGTCTCCCTTTCTCTTGGAAACAATGACTTACATCAATCCTTTTACATAATTCTTGTTTCTCATGACATTTCTAACATTGTCCACAATTATCAACTTTCTAAGTCTTTCTGAGCAGGAGAAATCGCAAAACATAGTCATTTCTTCATTGCAGTCCAAAAACAACGCTTTTTTACACTCCAGTCTCCCTTTCTCTTGGAAACAATGACTTACATCAATCCTTTTACATAATTCTTGTTTCTCCTGACATTTCTAACATTGCCCACAAATATCAACTTTCTAAGTCTTTCTGAGCAGGAGAAACCGCAAAATATAGTCATTTCTTCATTGCCGTCCAAAAACAACATTTTTTTACACTCCTGTCTCCCTTTCTCCTGGAAACAATGACTTACATCAATCCTTTTACATAATTCTTGTTTCTCATGACATTTCTAACATTGCCCACAATTATCAACTTTCTAAGTCTTTCTGAGCAGGAGAAATCGCAAAACATAGTCATTTCTTCATTGCCGTCCAAAAACAACACTTTTTTACACTCCTGTCTCCCTTTCTCTTGGAAACAATGACTTACATCAATACTTTTACATAATTCTTGTTTCTCCTGACATTTCTAACATTGCCCACAATTATCAACTTTCTAAGTCTTTTTGAGCAGGAGAAATCGCAGAACATAGTCATTTCTTCATTGCAGTCCAAAAACAACGCTTTTTTACACTCCTGTCTCCATTTCTCTTGGAAACAATGACTTACATCAATCCTTTTACATAATTCTTGTTTCTCCTGACATTTCTAACATTGCCCACAATTATCAACTTTCTAAGTCTTTCTGAGCAGGAGAAACCGCAAAATATAGTCATTTCTCCATTGCCGTCCAAAAACAACGCTTTTTTACACTCCTGTCTCCCTTTCTTCTGGAAACAATGACTTACATCAATCCTTTTACATAATTCTTGTTTCTCATGACATTTCTAACATTGCCCACAATTATTAACTTTCTAAGTCTTTCTGAGCAGGAGAAATCGCAAAACATAGTCATTTCTTCATTGCAGTCCAAAAACAACGCTTTTTTACACTCCAGTCTCCCTTTCTCTTGGCAACAATGACTTACATCAATCCTTTTACATAATTCTTATTTCTCATGACATTTCTACCATTTCCCACAATTATCAACTTTCTAAGTCTTTCTGAGCAGGAGAAATCGCAAAACATAGTAATTTCTTCATTGCCGTCCAAAAACAACGCTTTTTTACACTCCTGTCTCCCTTTCTCCTGGAAACAATGACTTACATCAATCCTTTTACATAATTCTTGTTTCTCCTGACATTTCTAACATTGCCCACAAATATCAACTTTCTATTCTTCATTGCAGTCCAAAAACAACGCTTTTTTACACTCCTGTCTCCATTTCTCTTGGAAACAATGACTTACATCAATCCTTTTACATAATTCTTGTTTCTCCTGACATTTCTAACATTACCCACAATTATCAACTTTCTAAGTCTTTCTGAGCAGGAGAAACCGCAAAATATAGTCATTTCTTCATTGCCGTCCAAAAACAACGCTTTTTTACACTCCTGTCTCCCTTTCTCTTGGAAACAATGACTTACATCAATACTTTTACATAATTCTTATTTCTCCTGACATTTCTAACATTGCCCACAATTATCAACTTTCTAAGTCTTTTTGAGCAGGAGAAATCGCAGAACATAGTCATTTCTTCATTGCAGTCCAAAAACAACGCTTTTTTACACTCCTGTCTCCATTTCTCTTGGAAACAATGACTTACATCAATCCTTTTACATAATTCTTGTTTCTCCTGACATTTCTAACATTGCCCACAATTATCAACTTTCTAAGTCTTTCTGAGCAGGAGAAATCGCAAAACATAGTCATTTCTTCATTGCCGTCCAAAAACAACACTTTTTTATACTCCTGTCTCCCTTTCTCTTGGAAACAATGACTTACATCAATACTTTTACATAATTCTTGTTTCTCCTGACATTTCTAACATTGCCCACAATTATCAACTTTCTAAGTCTTTTTGAGCAGGAGAAATCGCAGAACATAGTCATTTCTTCATTGCAGTCCAAAAACAACGCTTTTTTACACTCCTGTCTCCATTTCTCTTGGAAACAATGACTTACATCAATCCTTTTACATAATTCTTGTTTCTCCTGACATTTCTAACATTGCCCACAATTATCAACTTTCTAAGTCTTTCTGAGCAGGAGAAACCGCAAAATATAGTCATTTCTCCATTGCCGTCCAAAAACAACGCTTTTTTACACTCCTGTCTCCCTTTCTTCTGGAAACAATGACTTACATCAATCCTTTTACATAATTCTTGTTTCTCATGACATTTCTAACATTGCCCACAATTATCAACTTTCTAAGTCTTTCTGAGCAAGAGAAATCGCAAAACAGTCATTTATTCATTGCCGTCCAAAAACAATGCTTTTTTACACTCCAGTCTCCCTTTCTCTTGGAAACAATGACTTACATCAATCCTTTTACATAATTCTTGTTTCTCCTGACATTTCTAACATTGCCCACAAATATCAACTTTCTAAGTCTTTCTGAGCAGGAGAAATCGCAGAACATAGTCATTTCTTCATTGCAGTCCAAAAACAACGCTTTTTTACACTCCAGTCTCCCTTTCTCTTGGAAACAATGACTTACATCAATCCTTTTACATAATTCTTGTTTCTCCTGACATTTCTAACATTGCCCACAAATATCAACTTTCTAAGTCTTTCTGAGCAGGAGAAATCGCAAAACATAGTCATTTCTTCATTGCAGTCCAAAAACAACGCTTTTTTTACACTCCAGTCTCCCTTTCTCTTGGAAACAATGACTGACATCAATCCTTTTACATAATTCTTGTTTCTCATGACATTTCTAACATTGCCCACAATTATTAACTTTCTAAGTCTTTCTGAGCAGGAGAAATCGCAAAATATAGTCATTTCTTCATTGCCGTCCAAAAACAACGCTTTTTTACACTCCTGTCTCCCTTTCTCCTGGAAACAATGACTTACATCAATAATTTTACATAATTCTTGTTTCTCATGACATTTCTAACATTGTCCACAAATATCAACTTTCTAAGTCTTTCTGAGCAGGAGAAATCGCAAAACATAGTCATTTCTTCATTGCCGTCCAAAAACAACGCTTTTTTACACTCCAGTCTCCCTTTCTCTTGGAAACAATGACTTACATCAATCCTTTTACATAATTCTTGTTTCTCATGACATTTCTAACATTGTCCACAATTATCAACTTTCTAAGTCTTTCTGAGCAGGAGAAATCGCAAAACATAGTCATTTCTTCATTGCCGTCCAAAAATAACGCTTTTTTACACTCCTGTCCCCCTTTCTCTTGGAAACAATGACTTACATCAATACTTTTACATAATTCTTGTTTCGCCTGACATTTCTAACTTTGCCCACAATTATCAACTTTCTAAGTCTTTTTGAGCAGGAGAAATCGCAGAACATAGTCATTTCTTCATTGCAGTCCAAAAACAACGCTTTTTTACACTCCTGTCTCCATTTCTCTTGGAAACAATGACTTACATCAATCCTTTTACATAATTCTTGTTTCTCCTGACATTTCTAACATTGCCCACAATTATCAACTTTCTAAGTATTTCTGAGCAGGAGAAACCGCAAAATATAGTCATTTCTTCATTGCCGTCCAAAAACAACGCTTTTTTTACACTCCTGTCTCCCTTTCTCCTGGAAACAATGACTTACATCAATCCTTTTACATAATTCTTGTTTCTCATGACATTTCTAACATTGCCCACAAATATCAACTTTCTAAGTCTTTCTGAGCAGGAGAAATCGCAAAACATAGTCATTTCTTCATTGCAGTCCAAAAACAACGCTTTTTTTACACTCCAGTCTCCCTTTCTCTTGGAAACAATGACTGACATCAATCCTTTTACATAATTCTTGTTTCTCATGACATTTCTAACATTACCCACAATTATTAACTTTCTAAGTCTTTCTGAGCAGGAGAAATCGCAAAACATAGTCATTTCTTCATTGCAGTCCAAAAACAACGCTTTTTTACACTCCAGTCTCCCTTTCTCTTGGCAACAATGACTTACATCAATCCTTTTACATAATTCTTATTTCTCATGACATTTCTACCATTGCCCACAATTATCAACTTTCTAAGTCTTTCTGAGCAGGAGAAATCGCAAAACATAGTAATTTCTTCATTGCCGTCCAAAAACAACGCTTTTTTACACTCCTGTCTCCCTTTCTCCTGGAAACAATGACTTACATCAATCCTTTTACATAATTCTTGTTTCTCCTGACATTTCTAACATTGCCCACAAATATCAACTTTCTAAGTCTTTCTGAGCAGGAGAAATCGCAAAATATAGTCATTTCTTCATTGCCGTCCAAAAACAACGCTTTTTTACACTCCTGTCTCCCTTTCTCCTGGAAACAATGACTTACATCAATAATTTTACATAATTCTTGTTTCTCATGACATTTCTAACATTGCCCACAATTATCAACTTTCTAAGTCTTTCTGAGCAAGAGAAATCGCAAAACAGTCATTTATTCATTGCCGTCCAAAAACAATGCTTTTTTACACTCCAGTCTCCCTTTCTCTTGGAAACAATGACTTACATCAATACTTTTACATAATTCTTGTTTCTCCTGACATTTCTAACATTGCCCACAAATATCAACTTTCTAAGTCTTTCTGAGCAGGAGAAATCGCAAAATATAGTAATTTCTTCATTGCCGTCCAAAAACAATGCTTTTTTACACTCCAGTCTCCCTTTCTCTTGGAAACAATGACTTACATCAATCCTTTTACATAATTCTTGTTTCTCCTGACATTTCTAACATTGCCCACAATTATCAACTTTCTAAGTCTTTTTGAGCAGGAGAAATCGCAGAACATAGTCATTTCTTCATTGCAGTCCAAAAACAACGCTTTTTTACACTCCTGTCTCCATTTCTCTTGGAAACAATGACTTACATCAATCCTTTTACATAATTCTTGTTTCTCCTGACATTTCTAACATTGTCCACAATTATCAACTTTCTAAGTCTTTCTGAGCAGGAGAAATCGCAAAACATAGTCATTTCTTCATTGCAGTCCAAAAACAACGCTTTTTTACACTCCAGTCTCCCTTTCTCTTGGAAACAATGACTTACATCAATCCTTTTACATAATTCTTGTTTCTCCTGACATTTCTAACATTGCCCACAATTATCAACTTTCTAAGTCTTTCTGAGCAGGAGAAACCGCAAAATATAGTCATTTCTTCATTGCCGTCCAAAAACAACACTTTTTTACACTCCTGTCTCCCTTTCTCCTGGAAACAATGACTTACATCAATCCTTTTACATAATTCTTGTTTCTCATGACATTTCTAACATTGCCCACAATTATCAACTTTCTAAGTCTTTCTGAGCAGGAGAAATCGCAAAACATAGTCATTTCTTCATTGCCGTCCAAAAACAACACTTTTTTACACTCCTGTCTCCCTTTCTCTTGGAAACAATGACTTACATCAATACTTTTACATAATTCTTGTTTCTCCTGACATTTCTAACATTGCCCACAATTATCAACTTTCTAAGTCTTTCTGAGCAAGAGAAATCGCAAAACAGTCATTTATTCATTGCCGTCCAAAAACAATGCTTTTTTACACTCCAGTCTCCCTTTCTCTTGGAAACAATGACTTACATCAATCCTTTTACATAATTCTTGTTTCTCCTGACATTTCTAACATTGCCCACAATTATCAACTTCCTAAGTCTTTTTGAGCAGGAGAAATCGCAGAACATAGTCATTTCTTCATTGCAGTCCAAAAACAATGCTTTTTTACACTCCTGTCTCCATTTCTCTTGGAAACAATGACTTACATCAATCCTTTTACATAATTCTTGTTTCTCCTGACATTTCTAACATTGCCCACAATTATCAACTTTCTAAGTCTTTCTGAGCAGGAGAAACCGCAAAATATAGTAATTTCTTCATTGCCGTCCAAAAACAACGCTTTTTTACACTCCTGTCTCCCTTTCTCCTGGAAACAATGACTTACATCAATCCTTTTACATAATTCTTGTTTCTCATGACATTTCTAACATTGCCAACAATTATCAACTTTCTAAGTCTTTCTGAGCAGGAGAAATCGCAAAACATAGTCATTTCTTCATTGCCGTCCAAAAACAACACTTTTTTATACTCCTGTCTCCCTTTCTCTTGGAAACAATGACTTACATCAATACTTTTACATAATTCTTGTTTCTCCTGACATTTCTAACATTGCCCACAATTATCAACTTTCTAAGTCTTTTTGAGCAGGAGAAATCGCAGAACATAGTCATTTCTTCATTGCAGTCCAAAAACAACGCTTTTTTACACTCCTGTCTCCATTTCTCTTGGAAACAATGACTTACATCAATCCTTTTACATAATTCTTGTTTCTCCTGACATTTCTAACATTGCCCACAATTATCAACTTTCTAAGTCTTTCTGAGCAGGAGAAACCGCAAAATATAGTCATTTCTTCATTGCCGTCCAAAAACAACGCTTTTTTTACACTCCTGTCTCCCTTTCTCCTGGAAACAATGACTTACATCAATCCTTTTACATAATTCTTGTTTCTCATGACATTTCTAACATTGCCCACAATTATCAACTTTCTAAGTCTTTCTGAGCAGGAGAAATCGCAAAATATAGTAATTTCTTCATTGCCGTCCAAAAACAACGCTTTTTTACACTCCTGTCTCCCCTTCTCCTGGAAACAATGACTTACATCAATCCTTTTACATAATTCTTGTTTCTCATGACATTTCTAACATTGCCCACAAATATCAACTTTCTAAGTCTTTCTGAGCAGGAGAAATCGCAAAACATAGTCATTTCTTCATTGCAGTCCAAAAACAACGCTTTTTTACACTCCAGTCTCCCTTTCTCTTGGAAACAATGACTTACATCAATCCTTTTACATAATTCTTGTTTCTCATGACATTTCTAACATTGTCCACAATTATCAACTTTCTAAGTCTTTCTGAGCAGGAGAAATCGCAAAACATAGTCATTTCTTCATTGCAGTCCAAAAACAACGCTTTTTTTACACTCCAGTCTCCCTTTCTCTTGGAAACAATGACTTACATCAATCCTTTTACATAATTCTTGTTTCTCCTGACATTTCTAACATTGCCCACAAATATCAACTTTCTAAGTCTTTCTGAGCAGGAGAAACCGCAAAATATAGTCATTTCTTCATTGCCGTCCAAAAACAACATTTTTTTACACTCCTGTCTCCCTTTCTCCTGGAAACAATGACTTACATCAATCCTTTTACATAATTCTTGTTTCTCATGACATTTCTAACATTGCCCACAATTATCAACTTTCTAAGTCTTTCTGAGCAGGAGAAATCGCAAAACATAGTCATTTCTTCATTGCCGTCCAAAAACAACACTTTTTTACACTCCTGTCTCCCTTTCTCTTGGAAACAATGACTTACATCAATACTTTTACATAATTCTTGTTTCTCCTGACATTTCTAACATTGCCCACAATTATCAACTTTCTAAGTCTTTTTGAGCAGGAGAAATCGCAGAACATAGTCATTTCTTCATTGCAGTCCAAAAACAACGCTTTTTTACACTCCTGTCTCCATTTCTCTTGGAAACAATGACTTACATCAATCCTTTTACATAATTCTTGTTTCTCCTGACATTTCTAACATTGCCCACAATTATCAACTTTCTAAGTCTTTCTGAGCAGGAGAAACCGCAAAATATAGTCATTTCTCCATTGCCGTCCAAAAACAACGCTTTTTTACACTCCTGTCTCCCTTTCTTCTGGAAACAATGACTTACATCAATCCTTTTACATAATTCTTGTTTCTCATGACATTTCTAACATTGCCCACAATTATTAACTTTCTAAGTCTTTCTGAGCAGGAGAAATCGCAAAACATAGTCATTTCTTCATTGCAGTCCAAAAACAACGCTTTTTTACACTCCAGTCTCCCTTTCTCTTGGCAACAATGACTTACATCAATCCTTTTACATAATTCTTATTTCTCATGACATTTCTACCATTTCCCACAATTATCAACTTTCTAAGTCTTTCTGAGCAGGAGAAATCGCAAAACATAGTAATTTCTTCATTGCCGTCCAAAAACAACGCTTTTTTACACTCCTGTCTCCCTTTCTCCTGGAAACAATGACTTACATCAATCCTTTTACATAATTCTTGTTTCTCCTGACATTTCTAACATTGCCCACAATTATCAACTTTCTATTCTTCATTGCAGTCCAAAAACAACGCTTTTTTACACTCCTGTCTCCATTTCTCTTGGAAACAATGACTTACATCAATCCTTTTACATAATTCTTGTTTCTCCTGACATTTCTAACATTGCCCACAAATATCAACTTTCTAAGTCTTTCTGAGCAGGAGAAATCGCAAAATATAGTAATTTCTTCATTGCCGTCCAAAAACAACGCTTTTTTACACTCCAGTCTCCCTTTCTCTTGGAAACAATGACTTACATCAATCCTTTTACATAATTCTTGTTTCTCCTGACATTTCTAACATTGCCCACAATTATCAACTTTCTAAGTCTTTTTGAGCAGGAGAAATCGCAGAACATAGTCATTTCTTCATTGCAGTCCAAAAACAACGCTTTTTTACACTCCTGTCTCCATTTCTCTTGGAAACAATGACTTACATCAATCCTTTTACATAATTCTTGTTTCTCCTGACATTTCTAACATTGCCCACAATTATCAACTTTCTAAGTCTTTTTGAGCAGGAGAAATCGCAGAACATAGTCATTTCTTCATTGCAGTCCAAAAACAACGCTTTTTTACACTCCTGTCTCCATTTCTCTTGGAAACAATGACTTACATCAATCCTTTTACATAATTCTTGTTTCTCCTGACATTTCTAACATTGCCCACAATTATCAACTTTCTAAGTCTTTCTGAGCAGGAGAAACCGCAAAATATAGTCATTTCTTCATTGCCGTCCAAAAACAACGCTTTTTTACACTCCTGTCTCCCTTTCTCCTGGAAACAATGACTTACATCAATCCGTTTACATAATTCTTGTTTCTCATGACATTTCTAACATTGCCCACAATTATCAACTTTCTAAGTCTTTCTGAGCAGGAGAAATCGCAAAACATAGTCATTTCTTCATTGCCGTCCAAAAACAACACTTTTTTACACTCCAGTCTCCCTTTCTCTTGGAAACAATGACTTACATCAATCCTTTTACATAATTCTTGTTTCTCCTGACATTTCTAACATTGCCCACAAATATCAACTTTCTAAGTCTTTCTGAGCAGGAGAAATCGCAAAACATAGTCATTTCTTCATTGCAGTCCAAAAACAACGCTTTTTTTACACTCCAGTCTCCCTTTCTCTTGGAAACAATGACTGACATCAATCCTTTTACATAATTCTTGTTTCTCATGACATTTCTAACATTGCCCACAATTATTAACTTTCTAAGTCTTTCTGAGCAGGAGAAATCGCAAAACATAGTCATTTCTTCATTGCAGTCCAAAAACAACGCTTTTTTACACTCCAGTCTCCCTTTCTCTTGGCAACAATGACTTACATCAATCCTTTTACATAATTCTTATTTCTCATGACATTTCTACCATTGCCCACAAATATCAACTTTCTAAGTCTTTCTGAGCAGGAGAAATCGCAAAATATAGTCATTTCTTCATTGCCGTCCAAAAACAACGCTTTTTTACACTCCTGTCTCCCTTTCTCCTGGAAACAATGACTTACATCAATAATTTTACATAATTCTTGTTTCTCATGACATTTCTAACATTGCCCACAATTATCAACTTTCTAAGTCTTTCTGAGCAAGAGAAATCGCAAAACAGTCATTTATTCATTGCCGTCCAAAAACAATGCTTTTTTACACTCCAGTCTCCCTTTCTCTTGGAAACAATGACTTACATCAATACTTTTACATAATTCTTGTTTCTCCTGACATTTCTAACATTGCCCACAAATATCAACTTTCTAAGTCTTTCTGAGCAGGAGAAATCGCAAAACATAGTCATTTCTTCATTGCAGTCCAAAAACAACGCTTTTTTACACTCCAGTCTCCCTTTCTCTTGGAAACAATGACTTACATCAATCCTTTTACATAATTCTTGTTTCTCATGACATTTCTAACATTGTCCACAAATATCAACTTTCTAAGTCTTTCTGAGCAGGAGAAATCGCAAAACATAGTCATTTCTTCATTGCAGTCCAAAAACAACGCTTTTTTACACTCCAGTCTCCCTTTCTCTTGGAAACAATGACTTACATCAATCCTTTTACATAATTCTTGTTTCTCATGACATTTCTAACATTGTCCACAATTATCAACTTTCTAAGTCTTTCTGAGCAGGAGAAATCGCAAAACATAGTCATTTCTTCATTGCCATCCAAAAATAACGCTTTTTTACACTCCTGTCCCCCTTTCTCTTGGAAACAATGACTTACATCAATACTTTTACATAATTCTTGTTTCGCCTGACATTTCTAACTTTGCCCACAATTATCAACTTTCTAAGTCTTTTTGAGCAGGAGAAATCGCAGAACATAGTCATTTCTTCATTGCAGTCCAAAAACAACGCTTTTTTACACTCCTGTCTCCATTTCTCTTGGAAACAATGACTTACATCAATCCTTTTACATAATTCTTGTTTCTCCTGACATTTCTAACATTGCCCACAATTATCAACTTTCTAAGTCTTTCTGAGCAGGAGAAACCGCAAAATATAGTCATTTCTTCATTGCCGTCCAAAAACAACGCTTTTTTTACACTCCTGTCTCCCTTTCTCCTGGAAACAATGACTTACATCAATCCTTTTACATAATTCTTGTTTCTCATGACATTTCTAACATTGCCCACAATTATCAACTTTCTAAGTCTTTCTGAGCAGGAGAAATCGCAAAATATAGTAATTTCTTCATTGCCGTCCAAAAACAACGCTTTTTTACACTCCTGTCTCCCCTTCTCCTGGAAACAATGACTTACATCAATCCTTTTACATAATTCTTGTTTCTCATGACATTTCTAACATTGCCCACAAATATCAACTTTCTAAGTCTTTCTGAGCAGGAGAAATCGCAAAACATAGTCATTTCTTCATTGCAGTCCAAAAACAACGCTTTTTTTACACTCCAGTCTCCCTTTCTCTTGGAAACAATGACTGACATCAATCCTTTTACATAATTCTTGTTTCTCATGACATTTCTAACATTGCCCACAATTATTAACTTTCTAAGTCTTTCTGAGCAGGAGAAATCGCAAAACATAGTCATTTCTTCATTGCAGTCCAAAAACAACGCTTTTTTACACTCCTGTCTCCCCTTCTCCTGGAAACAATGACTTACATCAATCCTTTTACATAATTCTTGTTTCTCATGACATTTCTAACATTGCCCACAAATATCAACTTTCTAAGTCTTTCTGAGCAGGAGAAATCGCAAAACATAGTCATTTCCTCATTGCAGTCCAAAAACAACGCTTTTTTACACTCCAGTCTCCCTTTCTCTTGGAAACAATGACTTACATCAATCCTTTTACATAATTCTTGTTTCTCCTGACATTTCTAACATTGCCCACAATTATCAACTTTCTAAGTCTTTCTGAGCAGGAGAAACCGCAAAATATAGTCATTTCTTCATTGCCGTCCAAAAACAACGCTTTTTTTACACTCCTGTCTCCCTTTCTCCTGGAAACAATGACTTACATCAATCCTTTTACATAATTCTTGTTTCTCATGACATTTCTAACATTGCCCACAATTATCAACTTTCTAAGTCTTTCTGAGCAGGAGAAATCGCAAAATATAGTAATTTCTTCATTGCCGTCCAAAAACAACGCTTTTTTACACTCCTGTCTCCCCTTCTCCTGGAAACAATGACTTACATCAATCCTTTTACATAATTCTTGTTTCTCATGACATTTCTAACATTGCCCACAAATATCAACTTTCTAAGTCTTTCTGAGCAGGAGAAATCGCAAAACATAGTCATTTCTTCATTGCAGTCCAAAAACAACGCTTTTTTACACTCCAGTCTCCCTTTCTCTTGGAAACAATGACTTACATCAATCCTTTTACATAATTCTTGTTTCTCATGACATTTCTAACATTGTCCACAATTATCAACTTTCTAAGTCTTTCTGAGCAGGAGAAATCGCAAAACATAGTCATTTCTTCATTGCAGTCCAAAAACAACGCTTTTTTACACTCCAGTCTCCCTTTCTCTTGGAAACAATGACTTACATCAATCCTTTTACATAATTCTTGTTTCTCCTGACATTTCTAACATTGCCCACAATTATCAACTTTCTAAGTCTTTCTGAGCAGGAGAAACCGCAAAATATAGTCATTTCTTCATTGCCGTCCAAAAACAACATTTTTTTACACTCCTGTCTCCCTTTCTCCTGGAAACAATGACTTACATCAATCCTTTTACATAATTCTTGTTTCTCATGACATTTCTAACATTGCCCACAATTATCAACTTTCTAAGTCTTTCTGAGCAGGAGAAATCGCAAAACATAGTCATTTCTTCATTGCCGTCCAAAAACAACACTTTTTTACACTCCTGTCTCCCTTTCTCTTGGAAACAATGACTTACATCAATACTTTTACATAATTCTTGTTTCTCCTGACATTTCTAACATTGCCCACAATTATCAACTTTCTAAGTCTTTTTGAGCAGGAGAAATCGCAGAACATAGTCATTTCTTCATTGCAGTCCAAAAACAACGCTTTTTTACACTCCTGTCTCCATTTCTCTTGGAAACAATGACTTACATCAATCCTTTTACATAATTCTTGTTTCTCATGACATTTCTAACATTGCCCACAATTATCAACTTTCTAAGTCTTTCTGAGCAAGAGAAATCGCAAAACAGTCATTTATTCATTGCCGTCCAAAAACAATGCTTTTTTACACTCCAGTCTCCCTTTCTCTTGGAAACAATGACTTACATCAATCCTTTTACATAATTCTTGTTTCTCCTGACATTTCTAACATTGCCCACAAATATCAACTTTCTAAGTCTTTCTGAGCAGGAGAAATCGCAGAACATAGTCATTTCTTCATTGCAGTCCAAAAACAACGCTTTTTTTACACTCCAGTCTCCCTTTCTCTTGGAAACAATGACTGACATCAATCCTTTTACATAATTCTTGTTTCTCCTGACATTTCTAACATTGCCCACAAATATCAACTTTCTAAGTCTTTCTGAGCAGGAGAAATCGCAGAACATAGTCATTTCTTCATTGCAGTCCAAAAACAACGCTTTTTTTACACTCCAGTCTCCCTTTCTCTTGGAAACAATGACTGACATCAATCCTTTTACATAATTCTTGTTTCTCATGACATTTCTAACATTGCCCACAATTATTAACTTTCTAAGTCTTTCTGAGCAGGAGAAATCGCAAAACATAGTCATTTCTTCATTGCAGTCCAAAAACAACGCTTTTTTACACTCCAGTCTCCCTTTCTCTTGGCAACAATGACTTACATCAATCCTTTTACATAATTCTTATTTCTCATGACATTTCTACCATTTCCCACAATTATCAACTTTCTAAGTCTTTCTGAGCAGGAGAAATCGCAAAACATAGTAATTTCTTCATTGCCGTCCAAAAACAACGCTTTTTTACACTCCTGTCTCCCTTTCTCCTGGAAACAATGACTTACATCAATCCTTTTACATAATTCTTGTTTCTCCTGACATTTCTAACATTGCCCACAAATATCAACTTTCTATTCTTCATTGCAGTCCAAAAACAACGCTTTTTTACACTCCTGTCTCCATTTCTCTTGGAAACAATGACTTACATCAATCCTTTTACATAATTCTTGTTTCTCCTGACATTTCTAACATTACCCACAATTATCAACTTTCTAAGTCTTTCTGAGCAGGAGAAACCGCAAAATATAGTCATTTCTTCATTGCCGTCCAAAAACAACGCTTTTTTACACTCCTGTCTCCCTTTCTCTTGGAAACAATGACTTACATCAATACTTTTACATAATTCTTATTTCTCCTGACATTTCTAACATTGCCCACAATTATCAACTTTCTAAGTCTTTTTGAGCAGGAGAAATCGCAGAACATAGTCATTTCTTCATTGCAGTCCAAAAACAACGCTTTTTTACACTCCTGTCTCCATTTCTCTTGGAAACAATGACTTACATCAATCCTTTTACATAATTCTTGTTTCTCCTGACATTTCTAACATTGCCCACAATTATCAACTTTCTAAGTCTTTCTGAGCAGGAGAAACCGCAAAATATAGTAATTTCTTCATTGCCGTCCAAAAACAACGCTTTTTTACACTCCTGTCTCCCTTTCTCCTGGAAACAATGACTTACATCAATCCTTTTACATAATTCTTGTTTCTCATGACATTTCTAACATTGCCAACAATTATCAACTTTCTAAGTCTTTCTGAGCAGGAGAAATCGCAAAACATAGTCATTTCTTCATTGCCGTCCAAAAACAACACTTTTTTATACTCCTGTCTCCCTTTCTCTTGGAAACAATGACTTACATCAATACTTTTACATAATTCTTGTTTCTCCTGACATTTCTAACATTGCCCACAATTATCAACTTTCTAAGTCTTTTTGAGCAGGAGAAATCGCAGAACATAGTCATTTCTTCATTGCAGTCCAAAAACAACGCTTTTTTACACTCCTGTCTCCATTTCTCTTGGAAACAATGACTTACATCAATCCTTTTACATAATTCTTGTTTCTCCTGACATTTCTAACATTGCCCACAATTATCAACTTTCTAAGTCTTTCTGAGCAGGAGAAACCGCAAAATATAGTCATTTCTCCATTGCCGTCCAAAAACAACGCTTTTTTACACTCCTGTCTCCCTTTCTTCTGGAAACAATGACTTACATCAATCCTTTTACATAATTCTTGTTTCTCATGACATTTCTAACATTGCCCACAATTATCAACTTTCTAAGTCTTTCTGAGCAAGAGAAATCGCAAAACAGTCATTTATTCATTGCCGTCCAAAAACAATGCTTTTTTACACTCCAGTCTCCCTTTCTCTTGGAAACAATGACTTACATCAATCCTTTTACATAATTCTTGTTTCTCCTGACATTTCTAACATTGCCCACAAATATCAACTTTCTAAGTCTTTCTGAGCAGGAGAAATCGCAGAACATAGTCATTTCTTCATTGCAGTCCAAAAACAACGCTTTTTTACACTCCAGTCTCCCTTTCTCTTGGAAACAATGACTTACATCAATCCTTTTACATAATTCTTGTTTCTCCTGACATTTCTAACATTGCCCACAAATATCAACTTTCTAAGTCTTTCTGAGCAGGAGAAATCGCAAAACATAGTCATTTCTTCATTGCAGTCCAAAAACAACGCTTTTTTTACACTCCAGTCTCCCTTTCTCTTGGAAACAATGACTGACATCAATCCTTTTACATAATTCTTGTTTCTCATGACATTTCTAACATTGCCCACAATTATTAACTTTCTAAGTCTTTCTGAGCAGGAGAAATCGCAAAACATAGTCATTTCTTCATTGCAGTCCAAAAACAACGCTTTTTTACACTCCAGTCTCCCTTTCTCTTGGCAACAATGACTTACATCAATCCTTTTACATAATTCTTATTTCTCATGACATTTCTACCATTGCCCACAAATATCAACTTTCTAAGTCTTTCTGAGCAGGAGAAATCGCAAAATATAGTCATTTCTTCATTGCCGTCCAAAAACAACGCTTTTTTACACTCCTGTCTCCCTTTCTCCTGGAAACAATGACTTACATCAATAATTTTACATAATTCTTGTTTCTCATGACATTTCTAACATTGTCCACAAATATCAACTTTCTAAGTCTTTCTGAGCAGGAGAAATCGCAAAACATAGTCATTTCTTCATTGCAGTCCAAAAACAACGCTTTTTTACACTCCAGTCTCCCTTTCTCTTGGAAACAATGACTTACATCAATCCTTTTACATAATTCTTGTTTCTCATGACATTTCTAACATTGTCCACAATTATCAACTTTCTAAGTCTTTCTGAGCAGGAGAAATCGCAAAACATAGTCATTTCTTCATTGCCGTCCAAAAATAACGCTTTTTTACACTCCTGTCCCCCTTTCTCTTGGAAACAATGACTTACATCAATACTTTTACATAATTCTTGTTTCGCCTGACATTTCTAACTTTGCCCACAATTATCAACTTTCTAAGTCTTTTTGAGCAGGAGAAATCGCAGAACATAGTCATTTCTTCATTGCAGTCCAAAAACAACGCTTTTTTACACTCCTGTCTCCATTTCTCTTGGAAACAATGACTTACATCAATCCTTTTACATAATTCTTGTTTCTCCTGACATTTCTAACATTGCCCACAATTATCAACTTTCTAAGTCTTTCTGAGCAGGAGAAACCGCAAAATATAGTCATTTCTTCATTGCCGTCCAAAAACAACGCTTTTTTTACACTCCTGTCTCCCTTTCTCCTGGAAACAATGACTTACATCAATCCTTTTACATAATTCTTGTTTCTCATGACATTTCTAACATTGCCCACAATTATCAACTTTCTAAGTCTTTCTGAGCAGGAGAAATCGCAAAATATAGTAATTTCTTCATTGCCGTCCAAAAACAACGCTTTTTTACACTCCTGTCTCCCCTTCTCCTGGAAACAATGACTTACATCAATCCTTTTACATAATTCTTGTTTCTCATGACATTTCTAACATTGCCCACAAATATCAACTTTCTAAGTCTTTCTGAGCAGGAGAAATCGCAAAACATAGTCATTTCTTCATTGCAGTCCAAAAACAACGCTTTTTTTACACTCCAGTCTCCCTTTCTCTTGGAAACAATGACTGACATCAATCCTTTTACATAATTCTTGTTTCTCATGACATTTCTAACATTGCCCACAATTATTAACTTTCTAAGTCTTTCTGAGCAGGAGAAATCGCAAAACATAGTCATTTCTTCATTGCAGTCCAAAAACAACGCTTTTTTACACTCCAGTCTCCCTTTCTCTTGGCAACAATGACTTACATCAATCCTTTTACATAATTCTTATTTCTCATGACATTTCTACCATTGCCCACAATTATCAACTTTCTAAGTCTTTCTGAGCAGGAGAAATCGCAAAACATAGTAATTTCTTCATTGCCGTCCAAAAACAACGCTTTTTTACACTCCTGTCTCCCTTTCTCCTGGAAACAATGACTTACATCAATCCTTTTACATAATTCTTGTTTCTCCTGACATTTCTAACATTGCCCACAAATATCAACTTTCTAAGTCTTTCTGAGCAGGAGAAATCGCAAAATATAGTCATTTCTTCATTGCCGTCCAAAAACAACGCTTTTTTACACTCCTGTCTCCCTTTCTCCTGGAAACAATGACTTACATCAATAATTTTACATAATTCTTGTTTCTCATGACATTTCTAACATTGCCCACAATTATCAACTTTCTAAGTCTTTCTGAGCAAGAGAAATCGCAAAACAGTCATTTATTCATTTCCGTCCAAAAACAATGCTTTTTTACACACCAGTCTCCCTTTCTCTTGGAAACAATGACTTACATCAATACTTTTACATAATTCTTGTTTCTCCTGACATTTCTAACATTGCCCACAAATATCAACTTTCTAAGTCTTTCTGAGCAGGAGAAATCGCAAAATATAGTAATTTCTTCATTGCCGTCCAAAAACAATGCTTTTTTACACTCCAGTCTCCCTTTCTCTTGGAAACAATGACTTACATCAATCCTTTTACATAATTCTTGTTTCTCCTGACATTTCTAACATTGCCCACAATTATCAACTTTCTAAGTCTTTTTGAGCAGGAGAAATCGCAGAACATAGTCATTTCTTCATTGCAGTCCAAAAACAACGCTTTTTTACACTCCTGTCTCCATTTCTCTTGGAAACAATGACTTACATCAATCCTTTTACATAATTCTTGTT
This sequence comes from Mixophyes fleayi, assembly GCF_038048845.1. Lineage (NCBI taxonomy): Eukaryota > Metazoa > Chordata > Amphibia > Anura > Limnodynastidae > Mixophyes > Mixophyes fleayi. Next base: position 19,784 of record NW_027448172.1, read on the forward strand.
TCTCCTGACATTTCTAACATTGCCCACAATTATCAACTTTCTAAGTCTTTCTGAGCAGGAGAAACCGCAAAATATAGTCATTTCTTCATTGCCGTCCAAAAACAACGCTTTTTTACACTCCTGTCTCCCTTTCTCCTGGAAACAATGACTTACATCAATCCGTTTACATAATTCTTGTTTCTCATGACATTTCTAACATTGCCCACAATTATCAACTTTCTAAGTCTTTCTGAGCAGGAGAAATCGCAAAACATAGTCATTTCTTCATTGCCGTCCAAAAACAACACTTTTTTACACTCCTGTCTCCCTTTCTCTTGGAAACAATGACTTACATCAATACTTTTACATAATTCTTGTTTCTCCTGACATTTCTAACTTTGCCCACAATTATCAACTTTCTAAGTCTTTTTGAGCAGGAGAAATCGCAGAACATAGTCATTTCTTCATTGCAGTCCAAAAACAACGCTTTTTTACACTCCTGTCTCCATTTCTCTTGGAAACAATGACTTACATCAATCCTTTTACATAATTCTTGTTTCTCCTGACATTTCTAACATTGCCCACAATTATCAACTTTCTAAGTCTTTCTGAGCAGGAGAAACCGCAAAATATAGTCATTTCTTCATTGCCGTCCAAAAACAACGCTTTTTTTACACTCCTGTCTCCCTTTCTCCTGGAAACAATGACTTACATCAATCCTTTTACATAATTCTTGTTTCTCATGACATTTCTAACATTGCCCACAATTATCAACTTTCTAAGTCTTTCTGAGCAGGAGAAATCGCAAAATATAGTAATTTCTTCATTGCCGTCCAAAAACAACGCTTTTTTACACTCCTGTCTCCCCTTCTCCTGGAAACAATGACTTACATCAATCCTTTTACATAATTCTTGTTTCTCATGACATTTCTAACATTGCCCACAATTATCAACTTTCTAAGTCTTTCTGAGCAAGAGAAATCGCAAAACAGTCATTTATTCACTGCCGTCCAAAAACAATGCTTTTTTACACTCCAGTCTCCCTTTCTCTTGGAAACAATGACTTACATCAATACTTTTACATAATTCTTGTTTCTCCTGACATTTCTAACATTGCCCACAAATATCAACTTTCTAAGTCTTTCTGAGCAGGAGAAATCGCAAAACATAGTCATTTCTTCATTGCAGTCCAAAAACAACGCTTTTTTACACTCCAGTCTCCCTTTCTCTTGGAAACAATGACTTACATCAATCCTTTTACATAATTCTTGTTTCTCCTGACATTTCTAACATTGTCCACAATTATCAACTTTCTAAGTCTTTCTGAGCAGGAGAAATCGCAAAACATAGTCATTTCTTCATTGCAGTCCAAAAACAACGATTTTTTACACTCCAGTCTCCCTTTCTCTTGGAAACAATGACTTACATCAATCCTTTTACATAATTCTTGTTTCTCCTGACATTTCTAACATTGCCCACAATTATCAACTTTCTAAGTCTTTCTGAGCAGGAGAAACCGCAAAATATAGTCATTTCTTCATTGCCGTCCTAAAACAACACTTTTTTACACTCCTGTCTCCCTTTCTCCTGGAAACAATGACTTACATCAATCCTTTTACATAATTCTTGTTTCTCATGACATTTCTAACATTGCCCACAATTATCAACTTTCTAAGTCTTTCTGAGCAGGAGAAATCGCAAAACATAGTCATTTCTTCATTGCCGTCCAAAAACAACACTTTTTTACACTCCTGTCTCCCTTTCTCTTGGAAACAATGACTTACATCAATACTTTTACATAATTCTTGTTTCTCCTGACATTTCTAACATTGCCCACAATTATCAACTTTCTAAGTCTTTCTGAGCAAGAGAAATCGCAAAACAGTCATTTATTCATTGCCGTCCAAAAACAATGCTTTTTTACACTCCAGTCTCCCTTTCTCTTGGAAACAATGACTTACATCAATCCTTTTACATAATTCTTGTTTCTCCTGACATTTCTAACATTGCCCACAATTATCAACTTTCTAAGTCTTTCTGAGCAGGAGAAACCGCAAAATATAGTCATTTCTTCATTGCCGTCCAAAAACAACGCTTTTTTACACTCCTGTCTCCCTTTCTCTTGGAAACAATGACTTACATCAATACTTTTACATAATTCTTATTTCTCCTGACATTTCTAACATTGCCCACAATTATCAACTTTCTAAGTCTTTTTGAGCAGGAGAAATCGCAGAACATAGTCATTTCATCATTGCAGTCCAAAAACAACGCTTTTTTACACTCCTGTCTCCATTTCTCTTGGAAACAATGACTTACATCAATCCTTTTACATAATTCTTGTTTCTCCTGACATTTCTAACATTGCCCACAATTATCAACTTTCTAAGTCTTTCTGAGCAGGAGAAACCGCAAAATATAGTAATTTCTTCATTGCCGTCCAAAAACAACACTTTTTTACACTCCTGTCTCCCTTTCTCCTGGAAACAATGACTTACATCAATCCTTTTACATAATTCTTGTTTCTCATGACATTTCTAACATTGCCAACAATTATCAACTTTCTAAGTCTTTCTGAGCAGGAGAAATCGCAAAACATAGTCATTTCTTCATTGCCGTCCAAAAACAAAACTTTTTTACACTCCTGTCTCCCTTTCTCTTGGAAACAATGACTTACATCAATACTTTTACATAATTCTTGTTTCTCCTGACATTTCTAACATTGCCCACAATTATCAACTTTCTAAGTCTTTTTGAGCAGGAGAAATCGCAGAACATAGTCATTTCTTCATTGCAGTCCAAAAACAACGCTTTTTTACACTCCTGTCTCCATTTCTCTTGGAAACAATGACTTACATCAATCCTTTTACATAATTCTTGTTTCTCCTGACATTTCTAACATTGCCCACAATTATCAACTTTCTAAGTCTTTCTGAGCAGGAGAAACCGCAAAATATAGTCATTTCTCCATTGCCGTCCAAAAACAACGCTTTTTTACACTCCTGTCTCCCTTTCTTCTGGAAACAATGACTTACATCAATCCTTTTACATAATTCTTGTTTCTCATGACATTTCTAACATTGCCCACAATTATCAACTTTCTAAGTCTTTCTGAGCAAGAGAAATCGCAAAACAGTCATTTATTCATTGCCGTCCAAAAACAATGCTTTTTTACACTCCAGTCTCCCTTTCTCTTGGAAACAATGACTTACATCAATCCTTTTACATAATTCTTGTTTCTCCTGACATTTCTAACATTGCCCACAAATATCAACTTTCTAAGTCTTTCTGAGCAGGAGAAATCGCAGAACATAGTCATTTCTTCATTGCAGTCCAAAAACAACGCTTTTTTACACTCCAGTCTCCCTTTCTCTTGGAAACAATGACTTACATCAATCCTTTTACATAATTCTTGTTTCTCCTGACATTTCTAACATTGCCCACAAATATCAACTTTCTAAGTCTTTCTGAGCAGGAGAAATCGCAAAACATAGTCATTTCTTCATTGCAGTCCAAAAACAACGCTTTTTTTACACTCCAGTCTCCCTTTCTCTTGGAAACAATGACTGACATCAATCCTTTTACATAATTCTTGTTTCTCATGACATTTCTAACATTGCCCACAATTATTAACTTTCTAAGTCTTTCTGAGCAGGAGAAATCGCAAAACATAGTCATTTCTTCATTGCAGTCCAAAAACAACGCTTTTTTACACTCCAGTCTAACTTTCTCTTGGCAACAATGACTTACATCAATCCTTTTACATAATTCTTATTTCTCATGACATTTCTACCATTGCCCACAATTATCAACTTTCTAAGTCTTTCTGAGCAGGAGAAATCGCAAAACATAGTAATTTCTTCATTGCCGTCCAAAAACAACGCTTTTTTACACTCCTGTCTCCCTTTCTCCTGGAAACAATGACTTACATCAATAATTTTACATAATTCTTGTTTCTCATGACATTTCTAACATTGCCCACAATTATCAACTTTCTAAGTCTTTCTGAGCAAGAGAAATCGCAAAACAGTCATTTATTCATTGCCGTCCAAAAACAATGCTTTTTTACACTCCAGTCTCCCTTTCTCTTGGAAACAATGACTTACATCAATACTTTTACATAATTCTTGTTTCTCCTGACATTTCTAACATTGCCCACAAATATCAACTTTCTAAGTCTTTCTGAGCAGGAGAAATCGCAAAACATAGTCATTTCTTCATTGCAGTCCAAAAACAACGCTTTTTTACACTCCAGTCTCCCTTTCTCTTGGAAACAATGACTTACATCAATCCTTTTACATAATTCTTGTTTCTCATGACATTTCTAACATTGCCCACAATTATCAACTTTCTAAGTCTTTCTGAGCAGGAGAAACCGCAAAATATAGTCATTTCTTCATTGCCGTCCAAAAACAACGCTTTTTTACACTCCTGTCTCCCTTTCTCCTGGAAACAATGACTTACATCAATCCGTTTACATAATTCTTGTTTCTCATGACATTTCTAACATTGCCCACAATTATCAACTTTCTAAGTCTTTCTGAGCAGGAGAAATCGCAAAACATAGTCATTTCTTCATTGCCGTCCAAAAACAACACTTTTTTACACTCCTGTCTCCCTTTCTCTTGGAAACAATGACTTACATCAATACTTTTACATAATTCTTGTTTCTCCTGACATTTCTAACTTTGCCCACAATTATCAACTTTCTAAGTCTTTTTGAGCAGGAGAAATCGCAGAACATAGTCATTTCTTCATTGCAGTCCAAAAACAACGCTTTTTTACACTCCTGTCTCCATTTCTCTTGGAAACAATGACTTACATCAATCCTTTTACATAATTCTTGTTTCTCCTGACATTTCTAACATTGCCCACAATTATCAACTTTCTAAGTCTTTCTGAGCAGGAGAAACCGCAAAATATAGTCATTTCTTCATTGCCGTCCAAAAACAACGCTTTTTTTACACTCCTGTCTCCCTTTCTCCTGGAAACAATGACTTACATCAATCCTTTTACATAATTCTTGTTTCTCATGACATTTCTAACATTGCCCACAATTATCAACTTTCTAAGTCTTTCTGAGCAGGAGAAATCGCAAAATATAGTAATTTCTTCATTGCCGTCCAAAAACAACGCTTTTTTACACTCCTGTCTCCCCTTCTCCTGGAAACAATGACTTACATCAATCCTTTTACATAATTCTTGTTTCTCATGACATTTCTAACATTGCCCACAAATATCAACTTTCTAAGTCTTTCTGAGCAGGAGAAATCGCAAAACATAGTCATTTCTTCATTGCAGTCCAAAAACAACGCTTTTTTACACTCCAGTCTCCCTTTCTCTTGGAAACAATGACTTACATCAATCCTTTTACATAATTCTTGTTTCACATGACATTTCTAACATTGTCCACAATTATCAACTTTCTAAGTCTTTCTGAGCAGGAGAAATCGCAAAACATAGTCATTTCTTCATTGCAGTCCAAAAACAACGCTTTTTTACACTCCAGTCTCCCTTTCTCTTGGAAACAATGACTTACATCAATCCTTTTACATAATTCTTGTTTCTCCTGACATTTCTAACATTGCCCACAATTATCAACTTTCTAAGTCTTTCTGAGCAGGAGAAACCGCAAAATATAGTCATTTCTTCATTGCCGTCCAAAAACAACACTTTTTTACACTCCTGTCTCCCTTTCTCCTGGAAACAATGACTTACATCAATCCTTTTACATAATTCTTGTTTCTCATGACATTTCTAACATTGCCCACAATTATCAACTTTCTAAGTCTTTCTGAGCAGGAGAAATCGCAAAACATAGTCATTTCTTCATTGCCGTCCAAAAACAACACTTTTTTACACTCCTGTCTCCCTTTCTCTTGGAAACAATGACTTACATCAATACTTTTACATAATTCTTGTTTCTCCTGACATTTCTAACATAGCCCACAATTATCAACTTTCTAAGTCTTTCTGAGCAAGAGAAATCGCAAAACAGTCATTTATTCATTGCCGTCCAAAAACAATGCTTTTTTACACTCCAGTCTCCCTTTCTCTTGGAAACAATGACTTACATCAATCCTTTTACATAATTCTTGTTTCTCCTGACATTTCTAACATTGCCCACAATTATCAACTTCCTAAGTCTTTTTGAGCAGGAGAAATCGCAGAACATAGTCATTTCTTCATTGCAGTCCAAAAACAACGCTTTTTTACACTCCTGTCTCCATTTCTCTTGGAAACAATGACTTACATCAATCCTTTTACATAATTCTTGTTTCTCCTGACATTTCTAACATTGCCCACAATTATCAACTTTCTAAGTCTTTCTGAGCAGGAGAAACCGCAAAATATAGTCATTTCTTCATTGCCGTCCAAAAACAACGCTTTTTTACACTCCTGTCTCCCTTTCTCTTGGAAACAATGACTTACATCAATACTTTTACATAATTCTTGTTTCTCCTGACATTTCTAACATTGCCCACAATTATCAACTTTCTAAGTCTTTTTGAGCAGGAGAAATCGCAGAACATAGTCATTTCTTCATTGCAGTCCAAAAACAACGCTTTTTTACACTCCTGTCTCCATTTCTCTTGGAAACAATGACTTACATCAATCCTTTTACATAATTCTTGTTTCTCCTGACATTTCTAACATTGCCCACAATTATCAACTTTCTAAGTCTTTCTGAGCAGGAGAAACCGCAAAATATAGTCATTTCTCCATTGCCGTCCAAAAACAACGCTTTTTTACACTCCTGTCTCCCTTTCTTCTGGAAACAATGACTTACATCAATCCTTTTACATAATTCTTGTTTCTCATGACATTTCTAACATTGCCCACAATTATCAACTTTCTAAGTCTTTCTGAGCAAGAGAAATCGCAAAACAGTCATTTATTCATTGCCGTCCAAAAACAATGCTTTTTTACACTCCAGTCTCCCTTTCTCTTGGAAACAATGACTTACATCAATCCTTTTACATAATTCTTGTTTCTCCTGACATTTCTAACATTGCCCACAAATATCAACTTTCTAAGTCTTTCTGAGCAGGAGAAATCGCAGAACATAGTCATTTCTTCATTGCAGTCCAAAAACAACGCTTTTTTTACACTCCAGTCTCCCTTTCTCTTTGAAACAATGACTGACATCAATCCTTTTACATAATTCTTGTTTCTCATGACATTTCTAACATTGCCCACAATTATTAACTTTCTAAGTCTTTCTGAGCAGGAGAAATCGCAAAACATAGTCATTTCTTCATTGCAGTCCAAAAACAACGCTTTTTTACACTCCAGTCTCCCTTTCTCTTGGCAACAATGACTTACATCAATCCTTTTACATAATTCTTATTTCTCATGACATTTCTACCATTTCCCACAATTATCAACTTTCTAAGTCTTTCTGAGCAGGAGAAATCGCAAAACATAGTAATTTCTTCATTGCCGTCCAAAAACAACGCTTTTTTACACTCCTGTCTCCCTTTCTCCTGGAAACAATGACTTACATCAATCCTTTTACATAATTCTTGTTTCTCCTGACATTTCTAACATTGCCCACAAATATCAACTTTCTATTCTTCATTGCAGTCCAAAAACAACGCTTTTTTACACTCCTGTCTCCATTTCTCTTGGAAACAATGACTTACATCAATCCTTTTACATAATTCTTGTTTCTCCTGACATTTCTAACATTACCCACAATTATCAACTTTCTAAGTCTTTCTGAGCAGGAGAAACCGCAAAATATAGTCATTTCTTCATTGCCGTCCAAAAACAACGCTTTTTTACACTCCTGTCTCCCTTTCTCTTGGAAACAATGACTTACATCAATACTTTTACATAATTCTTATTTCTCCTGACATTTCTAACATTGCCCACAATTATCAACTTTCTAAGTCTTTTTGAGCAGGAGAAATCGCAGAACATAGTCATTTCTTCATTGCAGTCCAAAAACAACGCTTTTTTACACTCCTGTCTCCATTTCTCTTGGAAACAATGACTTACATCAATCCTTTTACATAATTCTTGTTTCTCCTGACATTTCTAACATTGCCCACAATTATCAACTTTCTAAGTCTTTCTGAGCAGGAGAAACCGCAAAATATAGTAATTTCTTCATTGCCGTCCAAAAACAACGCTTTTTTACACTCCTGTCTCCCTTTCTCCTGGAAACAATGACTTACATCAATCCTTTTACATAATTCTTGTTTCTCATGACATTTCTAACATTGCCCACAATTATCAACTTTCTAAGTCTTTCTGAGCAGGAGAAATCGCAAAACATAGTCATTTCTTCATTGCCGTCCAAAAACAACACTTTTTTATACTCCTGTCTCCCTTTCTCTTGGAAACAATGACTTACATCAATACTTTTACATAATTCTTGTTTCTCCTGACATTTCTAACATTGCCCACAATTATCAACTTTCTAAGTCTTTTTGAGCAGGAGAAATCGCAGAACATAGTCATTTCTTCATTGCAGTCCAAAAAACAACGCTTTTTTTACACTCCTGTCTCCATTTCTCTTGGAAACAATGACTTACATCAATCCTTTTACATAATTCTTGTTTCTCCTGACATTTCTAACATTGCCCACAATTATCAACTTTCTAAGTCTTTCTGAGCAGGAGAAACCGCAAAATATAGTCATTTCTCCATTGCCGTCCAAAAACAACGCTTTTTTACACTCCTGTCTCCCTTTCTTCTGGAAACAATGACTTACATCAATCCTTTTACATAATTCTTGTTTCTCATGACATTTCTAACATTGCCCACAATTATCAACTTTCTAAGTCTTTCTGAGCAAGAGAAATCGCAAAACAGTCATTTATTCATTGCCGTCCAAAAACAATGCTTTTTTACACTCCAGTCTCCCTTTCTCTTGGAAACAATGACTTACATCAATCCTTTTACATAATTCTTGTTTCTCCTGACATTTCTAACATTGCCAACAAATATCAACTTTCTAAGTCTTTCTGAGCAGGAGAAATCGCAGAACATAGTCATTTCTTCATTGCAGTCCAAAAACAACGCTTTTTTACACTCCAGTCTCCCTTTCTCTTGGAAACAATGACTTACATCAATCCTTTTACATAATTCTTGTTTCTCCTGACATTTCTAACATTGCCCACAAATATCAACTTTCTAAGTCTTTCTGAGCAGGAGAAATCGCAAAACATAGTCATTTCTTCATTGCAGTCCAAAAACAACGCTTTTTTTACACTCCAGTCTCCCTTTCTCTTGGAAACAATGACTGACATCAATCCTTTTACATAATTCTTGTTTCTCATGACATTTCTAACATTGCCCACAATTATTAACTTTCTAAGTCTTTCTGAGCAGGAGAAATCGCAAAACATAGTCATTTCTTCATTGCAGTCCAAAAACAACGCTTTTTTACACTCCAGTCTCCCTTTCTCTTGGCAACAATGACTTACATCAATCCTTTTACATAATTCTTATTTCTCATGACATTTCTACCATTGCCCACAAATATCAACTTTCTAAGTCTTTCTGAGCAGGAGAAATCGCAAAATATAGTCATTTCTTCATTGCCGTCCAAAAACAACGCTTTTTTACACTCCTGTCTCCCTTTCTCCTGGAAACAATGACTTACATCAATAATTTTACATAATTCTTGTTTCTCATGACATTTCTAACATTGTCCACAAATATCAACTTTCTAAGTCTTTCTGAGCAGGAGAAATCGCAAAACATAGTCATTTCTTCATTGCCGTCCAAAAATAACGCTTTTTTACACTCCTGTCCCCCTTTCTCTTGGAAACAATGACTTACATCAATACTTTTACATAATTCTTGTTTCGCCTGACATTTCTAACTTTGCCCACAATTATCAACTTTCTAAGTCTTTTTGAGCAGGAGAAATCGCAGAACATAGTCATTTCTTCATTGCAGTCCAAAAACAACGCTTTTTTACACTCCTGTCTCCATTTCTCTTGGAAACAATGACTTACATCAATCCTTTTACATAATTCTTGTTTCTCCTGACATTTCTAACATTGCCCACAATTATCAACTTTCTAAGTCTTTCTGAGCAGGAGAAACCGCAAAATATAGTCATTTCTTCATTGCCGTCCAAAAACAACGCTTTTTTTACACTCCTGTCTCCCTTTCTCCTGGAAACAATGACTTACATCAATCCTTTTACATAATTCTTGTTTCTCATGACATTTCTAACATTGCCCACAATTATCAACTTTCTAAGTCTTTCTGAGCAGGAGAAATCGCAAAATATAGTAATTTCTTCATTGCCGTCCAAAAACAACGCTTTTTTACACTCCTGTCTCCCCTTCTCCTGGAAACAATGACTTACATCAATCCTTTTACATAATTCTTGTTTCTCATGACATTTCTAACATTGCCCACAAATATCAACTTTCTAAGTCTTTCTGAGCAGGAGAAATCGCAAAACATAGTCATTTCTTCATTGCAGTCCAAAAACAACGCTTTTTTTACACTCCAGTCTCCCTTTCTCTTGGAAACAATGACTGACATCAATCCTTTTACATAATTCTTGTTTCTCATGACATTTCTAACATTGCCCACAATTATTAACTTTCTAAGTCTTTCTGAGCAGGAGAAATCGCAAAACATAGTCATTTCTTCATTGCAGTCCAAAAACAACGCTTTTTTACACTCCAGTCTCCCTTTCTCTTGGCAACAATGACTTACATCAATCCTTTTACATAATTCTTATTTCTCATGACATTTCTACCATTGCCCACAATTATCAACTTTCTAAGTCTTTCTGAGCAGGAGAAATCGCAAAACATAGTAATTTCTTCATTGCCGTCCAAAAACAACGCTTTTTTACACTCCTGTCTCCCTTTCTCCTGGAAACAATGACTTACATCAATCCTTTTACATAATTCTTGTTTCTCCTGACATTTCTAACATTGCCCACAAATATCAACTTTCTAAGTCTTTCTGAGCAGGAGAAATCGCAAAATATAGTCATTTCTTCATTGCCGTCCAAAAACAACGCTTTTTTACACTCCTGTCTCCCTTTCTCCTGGAAACAATGACTTACATCAATAATTTTACATAATTCTTGTTTCTCATGACATTTCTAACATTGCCCACAATTATCAACTTTCTAAGTCTTTCTGAGCAAGAGAAATCGCAAAACAGTCATTTATTCATTGCCGTCCAAAAACAATGCTTTTTTACACTCCAGTCTCCCTTTCTCTTGGAAACAATGACTTACATCAATACTTTTACATAATTCTTGTTTCTCCTGACATTTCTAACATTGCCCACAAATATCAACTTTCTAAGTCTTTCTGAGCAGGAGAAATCGCAAAATATAGTAATTTCTTCATTGCCGTCCAAAAACAATGCTTTTTTACACTCCAGTCTCCCTTTCTCTTGGAAACAATGACTTACATCAATCCTTTTACATAATTCTTGTTTCTCCTGACATTTCTAACATTGCCCACAATTATCAACTTTCTAAGTCTTTTTGAGCAGGAGAAATCGCAGAACATAGTCATTTCTTCATTGCAGTCCAAAAACAACGCTTTTTTACACTCCTGTCTCCATTTCTCTTGGAAACAATGACTTACATCAATCCTTTTACATAATTCTTGTTTCTCCTGACATTTCTAACATTGCCCACAATTATCAACTTTCTAAGTCTTTCTGAGCAGGAGAAACCGCAAAATAGAGTCATTTCTTCATTGCCGTCCAAAAACAACGCTTTTTTACACTCCTGTCTCCCTTTCTCCTGGAAACAATGACTTACATCAATCCGTTTACATAATTCTTGTTTCTCATGACATTTCTAACATTGCCCACAATTATCAACTTTCTAAGTCTTTCTGAGCAGGAGAAATCGCAAAACATAGTCATTTCTTCATTGCCGTCCAAAAACAACACTTTTTTACACTCCTGTCTCCCTTTCTCTTGGAAACAATGACTTACATCAATACTTTTACATAATTCTTGTTTCTCCTGACATTTCTAACTTTGCCCACAATTATCAACTTTCTAAGTCTTTTTGAGCAGGAGAAATCGCAGAACATAGTCATTTCTTCATTGCAGTCCAAAAACAACGCTTTTTTACACTCCTGTCTCCATTTCTCTTGGAAACAATGACTTACATCAATCCTTTTACATAATTCTTGTTTCTCCTGACATTTCTAACATTGCCCACAATTATCAACTTTCTAAGTCTTTCTGAGCAGGAGAAACCGCAAAATATAGTCATTTCTTCATTGCCGTCCAAAAACAACGCTTTTTTTACACTCCTGTCTCCCTTTCTCCTGGAAACAATGACTTACATCAATCCTTTTACATAATTCTTGTTTCTCATGACATTTCTAACATTGCCCACAATTATCAACTTTCTAAGTCTTTCTGAGCAGGAGAAATCGCAAAATATAGTAATTTCTTCATTGCCGTCCAAAAACAACGCTTTTTTACACTCCTGTCTCCCCTTCTCCTGGAAACAATGACTTACATCAATCCTTTTACATAATTCTTGTTTCTCATGACATTTCTAACATTGCCCACAAATATCAACTTTCTAAGTCTTTCTGAGCAGGAGAAATCGCAAAACATAGTCATTTCTTCATTGCAGTCCAAAAACAACGCTTTTTTACACTCCAGTCTCCCTTTCTCTTGGAAACAATGACTTACATCAATCCTTTTACATAATTCTTGTTTCTCCTGACATTTCTAACATTGTCCACAATTATCAACTTTCTAAGTCTTTCTGAGCAGGAGAAATCGCAAAACATAGTCATTTCTTCATTGCAGTCCAAAAACAACGATTTTTTACACTCCAGTCTCCCTTTCTCTTGGAAACAATGACTTACATCAATCCTTTTACATAATTCTTGTTTCTCCTGACATTTCTAACATTGCCCACAATTATCAACTTTCTAAGTCTTTCTGAGCAGGAGAAACCGCAAAATATAGTCATTTCTTCATTGCCGTCTAAAAACAACACTTTTTTACACTCCTGTCTCCCTTTCTCCTGGAAACAATGACTTACATCAATCCTTTTACATAATTCTTGTTTCTCATGACATTTCTAACATTGCCCACAATTATCAACTTTCTAAGTCTTTCTGAGCAGGAGAAATCGCAAAACATAGTCATTTCTTCATTGCCGTCCAAAAACAACACTTTTTTACACTCCTGTCTCCCTTTCTCTTGGAAACAATGACTTACATCAATACTTTTACATAATTCTTGTTTCTCCTGACATTTCTAACATTGCCCACAATTATCAACTTTCTAAGTCTTTCTGAGCAAGAGAAATCGCAAAACAGTCATTTATTCATTGCCGTCCAAAAACAATGCTTTTTTACACTCCAGTCTCCCTTTCTCTTGGAAACAATGACTTACATCAATCCTTTTACATAATTCTTGTTTCTCCTGACATTTCTAACATTGCCCACAATTATCAACTTTCTAAGTCTTTCTGAGCAGGAGAAACCGCAAAATATAGTCATTTCTTCATTGCCGTCCAAAAACAACGCTTTTTTACACTCCTGTCTCCCTTTCTCTTGGAAACAATGACTTACATCAATACTTTTACATAATTCTTATTTCTCCTGACATTTCTAACATTGCCCACAATTATCAACTTTCTAAGTCTTTTTGAGCAGGAGAAATCGCAGAACATAGTCATTTCTTCATTGCAGTCCAAAAACAACGCTTTTTTACACTCCTGTCTCCATTTCTCTTGGAAACAATGACTTACATCAATCCTTTTACATAATTCTTGTTTCTCCTGACATTTCTAACATTGCCCACAATTATCAACCTTTCTAAGTCTTTCTGAGCAGGAGAAACCGCAAAATATAGTCATTTCTTCATTGCCGTCCAAAAACAACACTTTTTTACACTCCTGTCTCCCTTTCTCCTGGAAACAATGACTTACATCAATCCTTTTACATAATTCTTGTTTCTCATGACATTTCTAACATTGCCAACAATTATCAACTTTCTAAGTCTTTCTGAGCAGGAGAAATCGCAAACATAGTCATTCTTCATTGCCGTCCAAAAACAAAACTTTTTTACACTCCTGTCTCCCTTTCTCTTGGAAACAATGACTTACATCAATACTTTTACATAATTCTTGTTTCTCCTGACATTTCTAACATTGCCCACAATTATCAACTTTCTAAGTCTTTTTGAGCAGGAGAAATCGCAGAACATAGTCATTTCTTCATTGCAGTCCAAAAACAACGCTTTTTTACACTCCTGTCCTCCATTTCTCTTGGAACAATGACTTACATCCAATCCTTTTACATAATTCTTGTTTCTCCTGACATTTCTAACATTGCCCACAATTATCAACTTTCTAAGTCTTTCTGAGCAGGAGAAACCGCAAAATATAGTCATTTCTCCATTGCCGTCCAAAAACAACGCTTTTTTACACTCCTGTCTCCCTTTCTTCTGGAAACAATGACTTACATCAATCCTTTTACATAATTCTTGTTTCTCATGACATTTCTAACATTGCCCACAATTATCAACTTTCTAAGTCTTTCTGAGCAAGAGAAATCGCAAAACAGTCATTTATTCATTGCCGTCCAAAAACAATGCTTTTTTACACTCCAGTCTCCCTTTCTCTTGGAAACAATGACTTACATCAATCCTTTTACATAATTCTTGTTTCTCCTGACATTTCTAACATTGCCCACAAATATCAACTTTCTAAGTCTTTCTGAGCAGGAGAAATCGCAGAACATAGTCATTTCTTCATTGCAGTCCAAAAACAACGCTTTTTTACACTCCAGTCTCCCTTTCTCTTGGAAACAATGACTTACATCAATCCTTTTACATAATTCTTGTTTCTCCTGACATTTCTAACATTGCCCACAAATATCAACTTCTAAGTCTTTCTGAGCAGGAGAAATCGCAAAACATAGTCATTTCTTCATTGCAGTCCAAAAACAACGCTTTTTTTACACTCCAGTCTCCCTTTCTCTTGGAAACAATGACTGACATCAATCCTTTTACATAATTCTTGTTTCTCATGACATTTCTAACATTGCCCAACAATTATTAACTTTCTAAGTCTTTCTGAGCAGGAGAAATCGCAAAACATAGTCATTTCTTCATTGCAGTCCAAAAACAACGCTTTTTTACACTCCAGTCTCCCTTTCTCTTGGCAACAATGACTTACATCAATCCTTTTACATAATTCTTATTTCTCATGACATTTCTACCATTGCCCACAATTATCAACTTTCTAAGTCTTTCTGAGCAGGAGAAATCGCAAAACATAGTAATTTCTTCATTGCCGTCCAAAAAACAACGCTTTTTTACACTCCTGTCTCCCTTTCTCCTGGAAACAATGACTTACATCAATAATTTTACATAATTCTTGTTTCTCATGACATTTCTAACATTGCCCACAATTATCAACTTTCTAAGTCTTTCTGAGCAGGAGAAATCGCAAAATATAGTAATTTCTTCATTGCCGTCCAAAAACAACGCTTTTTTACACTCCTGTCTCCCCTTCTCCTGGAAACAATGACTTACATCAATCCTTTTACATAATTCTTGTTTCTCATGACATTTCTAACATTGCCCACAAATATCAACTTTCTAAGTCTTTCTGAGCAGGAGAAATCGCAAAACATAGTCATTTCTTCATTGCAGTCCAAAAACAACGCTTTTTTACACTCCAGTCTCCTTTCTCTTGGAAACAATGACTTACATCAATCCTTTTACATAATTCTTGTTTCTCCTGACATTTCTAACATTGTCCACAATTATCAACTTTCTAAGTCTTTCTGAGCAGGAGAAATCGCAAAACATAGTCATTTCTTCATTGCAGTCCAAAAACAACGATTTTTTACACTCCAGTCTCCCTTTCTCTGGAAACAATGACTTACATCAATCCTTTTACATAATTCTTGTTTTCTCCTGACATTTCTAACATTGCCCACAATTATCAACTTTCTAAGTCTTTCTGAGCAGGAGAAACCGCAAAATATAGTCATTTCTTCATTGCCGTCTAAAAACAACACTTTTTTACACTCCTGTCTCCCTTTCTCCTGGAAACAATGACTTACATCAATCCTTTTACATAATTCTTGTTTCTCATGACATTTCTAACATTGCCCACAATTATCAACTTTCTAAGTCTTTCTGAGCAGGAGAAATCGCAAAACATAGTCATTTCTTCATTGCCGTCCAAAAACAACACTTTTTTACACTCCTGTCTCCCTTTCTCTTGGAAACAATGACTTACATCAATACTTTTACATAATTCTTGTTTCTCCTGACATTTCTAACATTGCCCACAATTATCAACTTTCTAAGTCTTTCTGAGCAAGAGAAATCGCAAAACAGTCATTTATTCATTGCCGTCCAAAAACAATGCTTTTTTACACTCCAGTCTCCCTTTCTCTTGGAAACAATGACTTACATCAATCCTTTTACATAATTCTTGTTTCTCCTGACATTTCTAACATTGCCCACAATTATCAACTTTCTAAGTCTTTCTGAGCAGGAGAAACCGCAAAATATAGTCATTTCTTCATTGCCGTCCAAAAACAACGCTTTTTTACACTCCTGTCTCCCTTTCTCTTGGAAACAATGACTTACATCAATACTTTTACATAATTCTTATTTCTCCTGACATTTCTAACATTGCCCACAATTATCAACTTTCTAAGTCTTTTTGAGCAGGAGAAATCGCAGAACATAGTCATTTCTTCATTGCAGTCCAAAAACAACGCTTTTTTACACTCCTGTCTCCATTTCTCTTGGAAACAATGACTTACATCAATCCTTTTACATAATTCTTGTTTCTCCTGACATTTCTAACATTGCCCACAATTATCAACTTTCTAAGTCTTTCTGAGCAGGAGAAACCGCAAAATATAGTAATTTCTTCATTGCCGTCCAAAAACAACACTTTTTTACACTCCTGTCTCCCTTTCTCCTGGAAACAATGACTTACATCAATCCTTTTACATAATTCTTGTTTCTCATGACATTTCTAACATTGCCAACAATTATCAACTTTCTAAGTCTTTCTGAGCAGGAGAAATCGCAAAACATAGTCATTTCTTCATTGCCGTCCAAAAACAAAACTTTTTTACACTCCTGTCTCCCTTTCTCTTGGAAACAATGACTTACATCAATACTTTTACATAATTCTTGTTTCTCCTGACATTTCTAACATTGCCCACAATTATCAACTTTCTAAGTCTTTTTGAGCAGGAGAAATCGCAGAACATAGTCATTTCTTCATTGCAGTCCAAAAACAACGCTTTTTTACACTCCTGTCTCCATTTCTCTTGGAAACAATGACTTACATCAATCCTTTTACATAATTCTTGTTTCTCCTGACATTTCTAACATTGCCCACAATTATCAACTTTCTAAGTCTTTCTGAGCAGGAGAAACCGCAAAATATAGTCATTTCTCCATTGCCGTCCAAAAACAACGCTTTTTTACACTCCTGTCTCCCTTTCTTCTGGAAACAATGACTTACATCAATCCTTTTACATAATTCTTGTTTCTCATGACATTTCTAACATTGCCCACAATTATCAACTTTCTAAGTCTTTCTGAGCAAGAGAAATCGCAAAACAGTCATTTATTCATTGCCGTCCAAAAACAATGCTTTTTTACACTCCAGTCTCCCTTTCTCTTGGAAACAATGACTTACATCAATCCTTTTACATAATTCTTGTTTCTCCTGACATTTCTAACATTGCCCACAAATATCAACTTTCTAAGTCTTTCTGAGCAGGAGAAATCGCAGAACATAGTCATTTCTTCATTGCAGTCCAAAAACAACGCTTTTTTACACTCCAGTCTCCCTTTCTCTTGGAAACAATGACTTACATCAATCCTTTTACATAATTCTTGTTTCTCCTGACATTTCTAACATTGCCCACAAATATCAACTTTCTAAGTCTTTCTGAGCAGGAGAAATCGCAAAACATAGTCATTTCTTCATTGCAGTCCAAAAACAACGCTTTTTTTACACTCCAGTCTCCCTTTCTCTTGGAAACAATGACTGACATCAATCCTTTTACATAATTCTTGTTTCTCATGACATTTCTAACATTGCCCACAATTATTAACTTTCTAAGTCTTTCTGAGCAGGAGAAATCGCAAAACATAGTCATTTCTTCATTGCAGTCCAAAAACAACGCTTTTTTACACTCCAGTCTCCCTTTCTCTTGGCAACAATGACTTACATCAATCCTTTTACATAATTCTTATTTCTCATGACATTTCTACCATTGCCCACAATTATCAATTTTCTAAGTCTTTCTGAGCAGGAGAAATCGCAAAACATAGTAATTTCTTCATTGCCGTCCAAAAACAACGCTTTTTTACACTCCTGTCTCCCTTTCTCCTGGAAACAATGACTTACATCAATAATTTTACATAATTCTTGTTTCTCATGACATTTCTAACATTGCCCACAATTATCAACTTTCTAAGTCTTTCTGAGCAAGAGAAATCGCAAAACAGTCATTTATTCATTGCCGTCCAAAAACAATGCTTTTTTACACTCCAGTCTCCCTTTCTCTTGGAAACAATGACTTACATCAATACTTTTACATAATTCTTGTTTCTCCTGACATTTCTAACATTGCCCACAAATATCAACTTTCTAAGTCTTTCTGAGCAGCAGAAATCGCAAAACATAGTCATTTCTTCATTGCAGTCCAAAAACAACGCTTTTTTACACTCCAGTCTCCCTTTCTCTTGGAAACAATGACTTACATCAATCCTTTTACATAATTCTTGTTTCTCATGACATTTCTAACATTGCCCACAATTATCAACTTTCTAAGTCTTTCTGAGCAGGAGAAACCGCAAAATATAGTCATTTCTTCATTGCCGTCCAAAAACAACGCTTTTTTACACTCCTGTCTCCCTTTCTCCTGGAAACAATGACTTACATCAATCCGTTTACATAATTCTTGTTTCTCATGACATTTCTAACATTGCCCACAATTATCAACTTTCTAAGTCTTTCTGAGCAGGAGAAATCGCAAAACATAGTCATTTCTTCATTGCCGTCCAAAAACAACACTTTTTTACACTCCTGTCTCCCTTTCTCTTGGAAACAATGACTTACATCAATACTTTTACATAATTCTTGTTTCTCCTGACATTTCTAACTTTGCCCACAATTATCAACTTTCTAAGTCTTTTTGAGCAAGAGAAATCGCAGAACATAGTCATTTCTTCATTGCAGTCCAAAAACAACGCTTTTTTACACTCCTGTCTCCATTTCTCTTGGAAACAATGACTTACATCAATCCTTTTACATAATTCTTGTTTCTCCTGACATTTCTAACATTGCCCACAATTATCAACTTTCTAAGTCTTTCTGAGCAGGAGAAACCGCAAAATATAGTCATTTCTTCATTGCCGTCCAAAAACAACGCTTTTTTTTACACTCCTGTCTCCCTTTCTCCTGGAAACAATGACTTACATCAATCCTTTTACATAATTCTTGTTTCTCATGACATTTCTAACATTGCCCACAATTATCAACTTTCTAAGTCTTTCTGAGCAGGAGAAATCGCAAAATATAGTAATTTCTTCATTGCCGTCCAAAAACAACGCTTTTTTACACTCCTGTCTCCCCTTCTCCTGGAAACAATGACTTACATCAATCCTTTTACATAATTCTTGTTTCTCATGACATTTCTAACATTGCCCACAAATATCAACTTTCTAAGTCTTTCTGAGCAGGAGAAATCGCAAAACATAGTCATTTCTTCATTGCAGTCCAAAAACAACGCTTTTTTACACTCCAGTCTCCCTTTCTCTTGGAAACAATGACTTACATCAATCCTTTTACATAATTCTTGTTTCTCATGACATTTCTAACATTGTCCACAATTATCAACTTTCTAAGTCTTTCTGAGCAGGAGAAATCGCAAAACATAGTCATTTCTTCATTGCAGTCCAAAAACAACGCTTTTTTACACTCCAGTCTCCCTTTCTCTTGGAAACAATGACTTACATCAATCCTTTTACATAATTCTTGTTTCTCCTGACATTTCTAACATTGCCCACAATTATCAACTTTCTAAGTCTTTCTGAGCAGGAGAAACCGCAAAATATAGTCATTTCTTCATTGCCGTCCAAAAACAACACTTTTTTACACTCCTGTCTCCCTTTCTCCTGGAAACAATGACTTACATCAATCCTTTTACATAATTCTTGTTTCTCATGACATTTCTAACATTGCCCACAATTATCAACTTTCTAAGTCTTTCTGAGCAGGAGAAATCGCAAAACATAGTCATTTCTTCATTGCCGTCCAAAAACAACACTTTTTTACACTCCTGTCTCCCTTTCTCTTGGAAACAATGACTTACATCAATACTTTTACATAATTCTTGTTTCTCCTGACATTTCTAACATTGCCCACAATTATCAACTTTCTAAGTCTTTCTGAGCAAGAGAAATCGCAAAACAGTCATTTATTCATTGCCGTCCAAAAACAATGCTTTTTTACACTCCAGTCTCCCTTTCTCTTGGAAACAATGACTTACATCAATCCTTTTACATAATTCTTGTTTCTCCTGACATTTCTAACATTGCCCACAATTATCAACTTCCTAAGTCTTTTTGAGCAGGAGAAATCGCAGAACATAGTCATTTCTTCATTGCAGTCCAAAAACAACGCTTTTTTACACTCCTGTCTCCATTTCTCTTGGAAACAATGACTTACATCAATCCTTTTACATAATTCTTGTTTCTCCTGACATTTCTAACATTGCCCACAATTATCAACTTTCTAAGTCTTTCTGAGCAGGAGAAACCGCAAAATATAGTCATTTCTTCATTGCCGTCCAAAAACAACGCTTTTTTACACTCCTGTCTCCCTTTCTCTTGGAAACAATGACTTACATCAATACTTTTACATAATTCTTATTTCTCCTGACATTTCTAACATTGCCCACAATTATCAACTTTCTAAGTCTTTTTGAGCAGGAGAAATCGCAGAACATAGTCATTTCTTCATTGCAGTCCAAAAACAACGCTTTTTTACACTCCTGTCTCCATTTCTCTTGGAAACAATGACTTACATCAATCCTTTTACATAATTCTTGTTTCTCCTGACATTTCTAACATTGCCCACAATTATCAACTTTCTAAGTCTTTCTGAGCAGGAGAAACCGCAAAATATAGTAATTTCTTCATTGCCGTCCAAAAACAACGCTTTTTTACACTCCTGTCTCCCTTTCTCCTGGAAACAATGACTTACATCAATACTTTTACATAATTCTTGTTTCTCCTGACATTTCTAACATTGCCCACAATTATCAACTTTCTAAGTCTTTTTGAGCAGGAGAAATCGCAGAACATAGTCATTTCTTCATTGCAGTCCAAAAACAACGCTTTTTTACACTCCTGTCTCCATTTCTCTTGGAAACAATGACTTACATCAATCCTTTTACATAATTCTTGTTTCTCCTGACATTTCTAACATTGCCCACAATTATCAACTTTCTAAGTCTTTCTGAGCAGGAGAAACCGCAAAATATAGTCATTTCTCCATTGCCGTCCAAAAACAACGCTTTTTTACACTCCTGTCTCCCTTTCTTCTGGAAACAATGACTTACATCAATCCTTTTACATAATTCTTGTTTCTCATGACATTTCTAACATTGCCCACAATTATCAACTTTCTAAGTCTTTCTGAGCAAGAGAAATCGCAAAACAGTCATTTATTCATTGCCGTCCAAAAACAATGCTTTTTTACACTCCAGTCTCCCTTTCTCTTGGAAACAATGACTTACATCAATCCTTTTACATAATTCTTGTTTCTCCTGACATTTCTAACATTGCCCACAAATATCAACTTTCTAAGTCTTTCTGAGCAGGAGAAATCGCAGAACATAGTCATTTCTTCATTGCAGTCCAAAAACAACGCTTTTTTACACTCCAGTCTCCCTTTCTCTTGGAAACAATGACTTACATCAATCCTTTTACATAATTCTTGTTTCTCCTGACATTTCTAACATTGCCCACAAATATCAACTTTCTAAGTCTTTCTGAGCAGGAGAAATCGCAAAACATAGTCATTTCTTCATTGCAATCCAAAAACAACGCTTTTTTTACACTCCAGTCTCCCTTTCTCTTGGAAACAATGACTGACATCAATCCTTTTACATAATTCTTGTTTCTCATGACATTTCTAACATTGCCCACAATTATTAACTTTCTAAGTCTTTCTGAGCAGGAGAAATCGCAAAACATAGTCATTTCTTCATTGCAGTCCAAAAACAACGCTTTTTTACACTCCAGTCTCCCTTTCTCTTGGCAACAATGACTTACATCAATCCTTTTACATAATTCTTATTTCTCATGACATTTCTACCATTGCCCACAATTATCAACTTTCTAAGTCTTTCTGAGCAGGAGAAATCGCAAAACATAGTAATTTCTTCATTGCCGTCCAAAAACAACGCTTTTTTACACTCCTGTCTCCCTTTCTCCTGGAAACAATGACTTACATCAATCCTTTTACATAATTCTTGTTTCTCCTGACATTTCTAACATTGCCCACAAATATCAACTTTCTAAGTCTTTCTGAGCAGGAGAAATCGCAAAATATAGTCATTTCTTCATTGCCGTCCAAAAACAACGCTTTTTTACACTCCTGTCTCCCTTTCTCCTGGAAACAATGACTTACATCAATAATTTTACATAATTCTTGTTTCTCATGACATTTCTAACATTGCCCACAATTATCAACTTTCTAAGTCTTTCTGAGCAAGAGAAATCGCAAAACAGTCATTTATTCATTGCCGTCCAAAAACAATGCTTTTTTACACTCCAGTCTCCCTTTCTCTGGGAAACAATGACTTACATCAATACTTTTACATAATTCTTGTTTCTCCTGACATTTCTAACATTGCCCACAAATATCAACTTTCTAAGTCTTTCTGAGCAGGAGAAATCGCAAAACATAGTCATTTCTTCATTGCAGTCCAAAAACAACGCTTTTTTACACTCCAGTCTCCCTTTCTCTTGGAAACAATGACTTACATCAATCCTTTTACATAATTCTTGTTTCTCATGACATTTCTAACATTGCCCACAATTATCAACTTTCTAAGTCTTTCTGAGCAGGAGAAATCGCAAAATATAGTAATTTCTTCATTGCCGTCCAAAAACAACGCTTTTTTACACTCCTGTCTCCCCTTCTCCTGGAAACAATGACTTACATCAATCCTTTTACATAATTCTTGTTTCTCATGACATTTCTAACATTGCCCACAAATATCAACTTTCTAAGTCTTTCTGAGCAGGAGAAATCGCAAAACATAGTCATTTCTTCATTGCAGTCCAAAAACAACGCTTTTTTACACTCCAGTCTCCCTTTCTCTTGGAAACAATGACTTACATCAATCCTTTTACATAATTCTTGTTTCTCATGACATTTCTAACATTGTCCACAATTATCAACTTTCTAAGTCTTTCTGAGCAGGAGAAATCGCAAAACATAGTCATTTCTTCATTGCAGTCCAAAAACAACGCTTTTTTACACTCCAGTCTCCCTTTCTCTTGGAAACAATGACTTACATCAATCCTTTTACATAATTCTTGTTTCTCCTGACATTTCTAACATTGCCCACAATTATCAACTTTCTAAGTCTTTCTGAGCAGGAGAAACCGCAAAATATAGTCATTTCTTCATTGCCGTCCAAAAACAACACTTTTTTACACTCCTGTCTCCCTTTCTCCTGGAAACAATGACTTACATCAATCCTTTTACATAATTCTTGTTTCTCATGACATTTCTAACATTGCCCACAATTATCAACTTTCTAAGTCTTTCTGAGCAGGAGAAATCGCAAAACATAGTCATTTCTTCATTGCCGTCCAAAAACAACACTTTTTTACACTCCTGTCTCCCTTTCTCTTGGAAACAATGACTTACATCAATACTTTTACATAATTCTTGTTTCTCCTGACATTTCTAACATTGCCCACAATTATCAACTTTCTAAGTCTTTCTGAGCAAGAGAAATCGCAAAACAGTCATTTATTCATTGCCGTCCAAAAACAATGCTTTTTTACACTCCAGTCTCCCTTTCTCTTGGAAACAATGACTTACATCAATCCTTTTACATAATTCTTGTTTCTCCTGACATTTCTAACATTGCCCACAATTATCAACTTCCTAAGTCTTTTTGAGCAGGAGAAATCGCAGAACATAGTCATTTCTTCATTGCAGTCCAAAAACAACGCTTTTTTACACTCCTGTCTCCATTTCTCTTCGAAACAATGACTTACATCAATCCTTTTACATAATTCTTGTTTCTCCTGACATTTCTAACATTGCCCACAATTATCAACTTTCTAAGTCTGTCTGAGCAGGAGAAACCGCAAAATATAGTCATTTCTTCATTGCCGTCCAAAAACAACGCTTTTTTACACTCCTGTCTCCCTTTCTCTTGGAAACAATGACTTACATCAATACTTTTACATAATTCTTATTTCTCCTGACATTTCTAACATTGCCCACAATTATCAACTTTCTAAGTCTTTTTGAGCAGGAGAAATCGCAGAACATAGTCATTTCTTCATTGCAGTCCAAAAACAACGCTTTTTTACACTCCTGTCTCCATTTCTCTTGGAAACAATGACTTACATCAATCCTTTTACATAATTCTTGTTTCTCATGACATTTCTAACATTGCCAACAATTATCAACTTTCTAAGTCTTTCTGAGCAGGAGAAATCGCAAAACATAGTCATTTCTTCATTGCCGTCCAAAAACAACACTTTTTTACACTCCTGTCTCCATTTCTCTTGGAAACAATGACTTACATCAATACTTTTACATAATTCTTGTTTCTCCTGACATTTCTAACATTGCCCACAATTATCAACTTTCTAAGTCTTTTTGAGCAGGAGAAATCGCAGAACATAGTCATTTCTTCATTGCAGTCCAAAAACAACGCTTTTTTACACTCCTGTCTCCATTTCTCTTGGAAACAATGACTTACATCAATCCTTTTACATAATTCTTGTTTCTCCTGACATTTCTAACATTGCCCACAATTATCAACTTTCTAAGTCTTTCTGAGCAGGAGAAACCGCAAAATATAGTCATTTCTCCATTGCCGTCCAAAAACAACGCTTTTTTACACTCCTGTCTCCCTTTCTTCTGGAAACAATGACTTACATCAATCCTTTTACATAATTCTTGTTTCTCATGACATTTCTAACATTGCCCACAATTATCAACTTTCTAAGTCTTTCTGAGCAAGAGAAATCGCAAAACAGTCATTTATTCATTGCCGTCCAAAAACAATGCTTTTTTACACTCCAGTCTCCCTTTCTCTTGGAAACAATGACTTACATCAATCCTTTTACATAATTCTTGTTTCTCCTGACATTTCTAACATTGCCCACAAATATCAACTTTCTAAGTCTTTCTGAGCAGGAGAAATCGCAGAACATAGTCATTTCTTCATTGCAGTCCAAAAACAACGCTTTTTTACACTCCAGTCTCCCTTTCTCTTGGAAACAATGACTTACATCAATCCTTTTACATAATTCTTGTTTCTCCTGACATTTCTAACATTGCCCACAAATATCAACTTTCTAAGTCTTTCTGAGCAGGAGAAATCGCAAAACATAGTCATTTCTTCATTGCAGTCCAAAAACAACGCTTTTTTTACACTCCAGTCTCCCTTTCTCTTGGAAACAATGACTGACATCAATCCTTTTACATAATTCTTGTTTCTCATGACATTTCTAACATTGCCCACAATTATTAACTTTCTAAGTCTTTCTGAGCAGGAGAAATCGCAAAACATAGTCATTTCTTCATTGCAGTCCAAAAACAACGCTTTTTTACACTCCAGTCTCCCTTTCTCTTGGCAACAATGACTTACATCAATCCTTTTACATAATTCTTATTTCTCATGACATTTCTACCATTGCCCACAATTATCAACTTTCTAAGTCTTTCTGAGCAGGAGAAATCGCAAAACATAGTAATTTCTTCATTGCCGTCCAAAAACAACGCTTTTTTACACTCCTGTCTCCCTTTCTCCTGGAAACAATGACTTACATCAATCCTTTTACATAATTCTTGTTTCTCCTGACATTTCTAACATTGCCCACAAATATCAACTTTCTAAGTCTTTCTGAGCAGGAGAAATCGCAAAATATAGTCATTTCTTCATTGCCGTCCAAAAACAACGCTTTTTTACACTCCTGTCTCCCTTTCTCCTGGAAACAATGACTTACATCAATAATTTTACATAATTCTTGTTTCTCATGACATTTCTAACATTGCCCACAATTATCAACTTTCTAAGTCTTTCTGAGCAAGAGAAATCGCAAAACAGTCATTTATTCATTGCCGTCCAAAAACAATGCTTTTTTACACTCCAGTCTCCCTTTCTCTTGGAAACAATGACTTACATCAATCCTTTTACATAATTCTTGTTTCTCATGACATTTCTAACATTGTCCACAATAATCAACTTTCTAAGTCTTTCTGAGCAGGAGAAATCGCAAAACATATTCATTTCTTCATTGCCGTCCAAAAATAACGCTTTTTTACACTCCTGTCCCCCTTTCTCTTGGAAACAATGACTTACATCAATACTTTTACATAATTCTTGTTTCGCCTGACATTTCTAACTTTGCCCACAATTATCAACTTTCTAAGTCTTTTTGAGCAGGAGAAATCGCAGAACATAGTCATTTCTTCATTGCAGTCCAAAAACAACGCTTTTTTACACTCCTGTCTCCATTTCTCTTGGAAACAATGACTTACATCAATCCTTTTACATAATTCTTGTTTCTCCTGACATTTCTAACATTGCCCACAATTATCAACTTTCTAAGTCTTTCTGAGCAGGAGAAACCGCAAAATATAGTAATTTCTTCATTGCCGTCCAAAAACAACGCTTTTTTACACTCCTGTCTCCCTTTCTCCTGGAAACAATGACTTACATCAATCCTTTTACATAATTCTTGTTTCTCATGACATTTCTAACATTGCCAACAATTATCAACTTTCTAAGTCTTTCTGAGCAGGAGAAATCGCAAAACATAGTCATTTCTTCATTGCCGTCCAAAAACAACACTTTTTTACACTCCTATCTCCCTTTCTCTTGGAAACAATGACTTACATCAATACTTTTACATAATTCTTGTTTCTCCTGACATTTCTAACATTGCCCACAATTATCAACTTTCTAAGTCTTTTTGAGCAGGAGAAATCGCAGAACATAGTCATTTCTTCATTGCAGTCCAAAAACAACGCTTTTTTACACTCCTGTCTCCATTTCTCTTGGAAACAATGACTTACATCAATCCTTTTACATAATTCTTGTTTCTCCTGACATTTCTAACATTGCCCACAATTATCAACTTTCTAAGTCTTTCTGAGCAGGAGAAACCGCAAAATATAGTCATTTCTCCATTGCCGTCCAAAAACAACGCTTTTTTACACTCCTGTCTCCCTTTCTTCTGGAAACAATGACTTACATCAATCCTTTTACATAATTCTTGTTTCTCATGACATTTCTAACATTGCCCACAATTATCAACTTTCTAAGTCTTTCTGAGCAAGAGAAATCGCAAAACAGTCATTTATTCATTGCCGTCCAAAAACAATGCTTTTTTACACTCCAGTCTCCCTTTCTCTTGGAAACAATGACTTACATCAATCCTTTTACATAATTCTTGTTTCTCCTGACATTTCTAACATTGCCCACAAATATCAACTTTCTAAGTCTTTCTGAGCAGGAGAAATCGCAGAACATAGTCATTTCTTCATTGCAGTCCAAAAACAACGCTTTTTTACACTCCAGTCTCCCTTTCTCTTGGAAACAATGACTTAAATCAATCCTTTTACATAATTCTTGTTTCTCCTGACATTTCTAACATTGCCCACAAATATCAACTTTCTAAGTCTTTCTGAGCAGGAGAAATCGCAAAACATAGTCATTTCTTCATTGCAGTCCAAAAACAACGCTTTTTTTACACTCCAGTCTCCCTTTCTCTTGGAAACAATGACTGACATCAATCCTTTTACATAATTCTTGTTTCTCATGACATTTCTAACATTGCCCACAATTATTAACTTTCTAAGTCTTTCTGAGCAGGAGAAATCGCAAAACATAGTCATTTCTTCATTGCAGTCCAAAAACAACGCTTTTTTACACTCCAGTCTCCCTTTCTCTTGGCAACAATGACTTACATCAATCCTTTTACATAATTCTTATTTCTCATGACATTTCTACCATTGCCCACAATTATCAACTTTCTAAGTCTTTCTGAGCAGGAGAAATCGCAAAACATAGTAATTTCTTCATTGCCGTCCAAAAACAACGCTTTTTTACACTCCTGTCTCCCTTTCTTCTGGAAACAATGACTTACATCAATCCTTTTACATAATTCTTGTTTCTCATGACATTTCTAACATTGCCCACAATTATCAACTTTCTAAGTCTTTCTGAGCAAGAGAAATCGCAAAACAGTCATTTATTCATTGCCGTCCAAAAACAATGCTTTTTTACACTCCAGTCTCCCTTTCTCTTGGAAACAATGACTTACATCAATCCTTTTACATAATTCTTGTTTCTCCTGACATTTCTAACATTGCCCACAAATATCAACTTTCTAAGTCTTTCTGAGCAGGAGAAATCGCAGAACATAGTCATTTCTTCATTGCAGTCCAAAAACAACGCTTTTTTACATTCCAGTCTCCCTTTCTCTTGGAAACAATGACTTACATCAATCCTTTTACATAATTCTTGTTTCTCCTGACATTTCTAACATTGCCCACAAATATCAACTTTCTAAGTCTTTCTGAGCAGGAGAAATCGCAAAACATAGTCATTTCTTCATTGCAGTCCAAAAACAACGCTTTTTTTACACTCCAGTCTCCCTTTCTCTTGGAAACAATGACTGACATCAATCCTTTTACATAATTCTTGTTTCTCATGACATTTCTAACATTGCCCACAATTATTAACTTTCTAAGTCTTTCTGAGCAGGAGAAATCGCAAAACATAGTCATTTCTTCATTGCAGTCCAAAAACAACGCTTTTTTACACTCCAGTCTCCCTTTCTCTTGGCAACAATGACTTACATCAATCCTTTTACATAATTCTTATTTCTCATGACATTTCTACCATTGCCCACAATTATCAACTTTCTAAGTCTTTCTGAGCAGGAGAAATCGCAAAACATAGTAATTTCTTCATTGCCGTCCAAAAACAACGCTTTTTTACACTCCTGTCTCCCTTTCTCCTGGAAACAATGACTTACATCAATCCTTTTACATAATTCTTGTTTCTCCTGACATTTCTAACATTGCCCACAAATATCAACTTTCTAAGTCTTTCTGAGCAGGAGAAATCGCAAAATATAGTCATTTCTTCATTGCCGTCCAAAAACAACGCTTTTTTACACTCCTGTCTCCCTTTCTCCTGGAAACAATGACTTACATCAATAATTTTACATAATTCTTGTTTCTCATGACATTTCTAACATTGCCCACAATTATCAACTTTCTAAGTCTTTCTGAGCAAGAGAAATCGCAAAACAGTCATTTATTCATTGCCGTCCAAAAACAATGCTTTTTTACACTCCAGTCTCCCTTTCTCTTGGAAACAATGACTTACATCAATCCTTTTACATAATTCTTGTTTCTCATGACATTTCTAACATTGTCCACAATAATCAACTTTCTAAGTCTTTCTGAGCAGGAGAAATCGCAAAACATATTCATTTCTTCATTGCCGTCCAAAAATAACGCTTTTTTACACTCCTGTCCCCCTTTCTCTTGGAAACAATGACTTACATCAATACTTTTACATAATTCTTGTTTCGCCTGACATTTCTAACTTTGCCCACAATTATCAACTTTCTAAGTCTTTTTGAGCAGGAGAAATCGCAGAACATAGTCATTTCTTCATTGCAGTCCAAAAACAACGCTTTTTTACACTCCTGTCTCCATTTCTCTTGGAAACAATGACTTACATCAATCCTTTTACATAATTCTTGTTTCTCCTGACATTTCTAACATTGCCCACAATTATCAACTTTCTAAGTCTTTCTGAGCAGGAGAAACCGCAAAATATAGTAATTTCTTCATTGCCGTCCAAAAACAACGCTTTTTTACACTCCTGTCTCCCTTTCTCCTGGAAACAATGACTTACATCAATCCTTTTACATAATTCTTGTTTCTCATGACATTTCTAACATTGCCAACAATTATCAACTTTCTAAGTCTTTCTGAGCAGGAGAAATCGCAAAACATAGTCATTTCTTCATTGCCGTCCAAAAACAACACTTTTTTACACTCCTGTCTCCCTTTCTCTTGGAAACAATGACTTACATCAATACTTTTACATAATTCTTGTTTCTCCTGACATTTCTAACATTGCCCACAATTATCAACTTTCTAAGTCTTTTTGAGCAGGAGAAATCGCAGAACATAGTCATTTCTTCATTGCAGTCCAAAAACAACGCTTTTTTACACTCCTGTCTCCATTTCTCTTGGAAACAATGACTTACATCAATCCTTTTACATAATTCTTGTTTCTCCTGACATTTCTAACATTGCCCACAATTATCAACTTTCTAAGTCTTTCTGAGCAGGAGAAACCGCAAAATATAGTCATTTCTCCATTGCCGTCCAAAAACAACGCTTTTTTACACTCCTGTCTCCCTTTCTTCTGGAAACAATGACTTACATCAATCCTTTTACATAATTCTTGTTTCTCATGACATTTCTAACATTGCCCACAATTATCAACTTTCTAAGTCTTTCTGAGCAAGAGAAATCGCAAAACAGTCATTTATTCATTGCCGTCCAAAAACAATGCTTTTTTACACTCCAGTCTCCCTTTCTCTTGGAAACAATGACTTACATCAATCCTTTTACATAATTCTTGTTTCTCCTGACATTTCTAACATTGCCCACAAATATCAACTTTCTAAGTCTTTCTGAGCAGGAGAAATCGCAGAACATAGTCATTTCTTCATTGCAGTCCAAAAACAACGCTTTTTTACACTCCAGTCTCCCTTTCTCTTGGAAACAATGACTTACATCAATCCTTTTACATAATTCTTGTTTCTCCTGACATTTCTAACATTGCCCACAAATATCAACTTTCTAAGTCTTTCTGAGCAGGAGAAATCGCAAAACATAGTCATTTCTTCATTGCAGTCCAAAAACAACGCTTTTTTTACACTCCAGTCTCCCTTTCTCTTGGAAACAATGACTGACATCAATCCTTTTACATAATTCTTGTTTCTCATGACATTTCTAACATTGCCCACAATTATTAACTTTCTAAGTCTTTCTGAGCAGGAGAAATCGCAAAACATAGTAATTTCTTCATTGCGGTCCAAAAACAACGCTTTTTTACACTCCTGTCTCCCTTTCTCCTGGAAACAATGACTTACATCAATCCTTTTACATAATTCTTGTTTCTCCTGACATTTCTAACATTGCCCACAAATATCAACTTTCTAAGTCTTTCTGAGCAGGAGAAATCGCAAAATATAGTCATTTCTTCATTGCCGTCCAAAAACAACGCTTTTTTACACTCCTGTCTCCCTTTCTCCTGGAAACAATGACTTACATCAATAATTTTACATAATTCTTGTTTCTCATGACATTTCTAACATTGCCCACAATTATCAACTTTCTAAGTCTTTCTGAGCAAGAGAAATCGCAAAACAGTCATTTATTCATTGCCGTCCAAAAACAATGCTTTTTTACACTCCAGTCTCCCTTTCTCTTGGAAACAATGACTTACATCAATACTTTTACATAATTCTTGTTTCTCCTGACATTTCTAACATTGCCCACAAATATCAACTTTCTAAGTCTTTCTGAGCAGGAGAAATCGCAAAACATAGTCATTTCTTCATTGCAGTCCAAAAACAACGCTTTTTTACACTCCAGTCTCCCTTTCTCTTGGAAACAATGACTTACATCAATCCTTTTACATAATTCTTGTTTCTCATGACATTTCTAACATTGTCCACAAATATCAACTTTCTAAGTCTTTCTGAGCAGGAGAAATCGCAAAACATAGTCATTTCTTCATTGCAATCCAAAAACAACGCTTTTTTACACTCCAGTCTCCCTTTCTCTTGGAAACAATGACTTACATCAATCCTTTTACATAATTCTTGTTTCTCATGACATTTCTAACATTGTCCACAATTATCAACTTTCTAAGTCTTTCTGAGCAGGAGAAATCGCAAAACATAGTCATTTTTTCATTGCCGTCCAAAAATAACGCTTTTTTACACTCCTGTCCCCCTTTCTCTTGGAAACAATGACTTACATCAATACTTTTACATAATTCTTGTTTCGCCTGACATTTCTAACTTTGCCCACAATTATCAACTTTCTAAGTCTTTTTGAGCAGGAGAAATCGCAGAACATAGTCATTTCTTCATTGCAGTCCAAAAACAACGCTTTTTTACACTCCAGTCTCCCTTTCTCTTGGAAACAATGACTTACATCAATCCTTTTACATAATTCTTGTTTCTCCTGACATTTCTAACATTGCCCACAATTATCAACTTTCTAAGTCTTTCTGAGCAGGAGAAACCGCAAAATATAGTCATTTCTTCATTGCCGTCCAAAAACAACGCTTTTTTTACACTCCTGTCTCCCTTTCTCCTGGAAACAATGACTTACATCAATCCTTTTACATAATTCTTGTTTCTCATGACATTTCTAACATTGCCCACAATTATCAACTTTCTAAGTCTTTCTGAGCAGGAGAAATCGCAAAATATAGTAATTTCTTCATTGCCGTCCAAAAACAACGCTTTTTTACACTCCTGTCTCCCCTTCTCCTGGAAACAATGACTTACATCAATCCTTTTACATAATTCTTGTTTCTCATGACATTTCTAACATTGCCCACAATTATCAACTTTCTAAGTCTTTCTGAGCAGGAGAAATCGCAAAATATAGTAATTTCTTCATTGCCGTCCAAAAACAACGCTTTTTTACACTCCTGTCTCCCCTTCTCCTGGAAACAATGACTTACATCAATCCTTTTACATAATTCTTGTTTCTCATGACATTTCTAACATTGCCCACAAATATCAACTTTCTAAGTCTTTCTGAGCAGGAGAAATCGCAAAACATAGTCATTTCTTCATTGCAGTCCAAAAACAACGCTTTTTTACACTCCAGTCTCCCTTTCTCTTGGAAACAATGACTTACATCAATCCTTTTACATAATTCTTGTTTCTCATGACATTTCTAACATTGTCCACAATTATCAACTTTCTAAGTCTTTCTGAGCAGGAGAAATCGCAAAACATAGTCATTTCTTCATTGCAGTCCAAAAACAACGCTTTTTTACACTCCAGTCTCCCTTTCTCTTGGAAACAATGACTTACATCAATCCTTTTACATAATTCTTGTTTCTCCTGACATTTCTAACATTGCCCACAATTATCAACTTTCTAAGTCTTTCTGAGCAGGAGAAATCGCAAAACAAAGTCATTTCTTCATTGCCGTCCAAAAACAACACTTTTTTACACTCCTGTCTCCCTTTCTCTTGGAAACAATGACTTACATCAATACTTTTACATAATTCTTGTTTTTCCTGACATTTCTAACATTGCCCACAATTATCAACTTTCTAAGTCTTTCTGAGCAAGAGAAATCGCAAAACAGTCATTTATTCATTGCCGTCCAAAAACAATGCTTTTTTACACTCCAGTCTCCCTTTCTCTTGGAAACAATGACTTACATCAATCCTTTTACATAATTCTTGTTTCTCATGACATTTCTAACATTGTCCACAATTATCAACTTTCTAAGTCTTTCTGAGCAGGAGAAACCGCAAAATATAGTCATTTCTTCATTGCCGTCCAAAAACAACACTTTTTTACACTCCTGTCTCCCTTTCTCCTGGAAACAATGACTTACATCAATCCTTTTACATAATTCTTGTTTCTCATGACATTTCTAACATTGCCCACAATTATCAACTTTCTAAGTCTTTCTGAGCAGGAGAAATCGCAAAACATAGTCATTTCTTCATTGCCGTCCAAAAACAACACTTTTTTACACTCCTGTCTCCCTTTCTCTTGGAAACAATGACTTACATCAATACTTTTACATAATTCTTGTTTCTCCTGACATTTCTAACATTGCCCACAATTATCAACTTTCTAAGTCTTTCTGAGCAAGAGAAATCGCAAAACAGTCATTTATTCATTGCCGTCCAAAAACAATGCTTTTTTACACTCCAGTCTCCCTTTCTCTTGGAAACAATGACTTACATCAATCCTTTTACATAATTCTTGTTTCTCCTGACATTTCTAACATTGCCCACAATTATCAACTTTCTAAGTCTTTCTGAGCAGGAGAAATCGCAGAACATAGTCATTTCTTCATTGCAGTCCAAAAACAACGCTTTTTTACACTCCAGTCTCCCTTTCTCTTGGAAACAAAGACTTACATCAATCCTTTTACATAATTCTTGTTTCTCCTGACATTTCTAACATTGCCCACAAATATCAACTTTCTAAGTCTTTCTGAGCAGGAGAAATCGCAAAACATAGTCATTTCTTCATTGCAGTCCAAAAACAACGCTTTTTTTACACTCCAGTCTCCCTTTCTCTTGGAAACAATGACTGACATCAATCCTTTTACATAATTCTTGTTTCTCATGACATTTCTAACATTGCCCACAATTATTAACTTTCTAAGTCTTTCTGAGCAGGAGAAATCGCAAAACATAGTCATTTCTTCATTGCAGTCCAAAAACAACGCTTTTTTACACTCCAGTCTCCCTTTCTCTTGGCAACAATGACTTACATCAATCCTTTTACATAATTCTTGTTTCTCCTGACATTTCTAACATTGCCCACAATTATCAACTTTCTAAGTCTTTCTGAGCAAGAGAAATCGCAAAACAGTCATTTATTCATTGCCGTCCAAAAACAATGCTTTTTTACACTCCAGTCTCCCTTTCTCTTGGAAACAATGACTTACATCAATACTTTTACATAATTCTTGTTTCTCCTGACATTTCTAACATTGCCCACAAATATCAACTTTCTAAGTCTTTCTGAGCAGGAGAAATCGCAAAACATAGTCATTTCTTCATTG
Source organism: Mixophyes fleayi (assembly GCF_038048845.1). Classification (NCBI taxonomy): domain Eukaryota; kingdom Metazoa; phylum Chordata; class Amphibia; order Anura; family Limnodynastidae; genus Mixophyes; species Mixophyes fleayi. The sequence continues at coordinate 54,888 of NW_027448172.1, forward strand.
CAGTCCAAAAACAACGCTTTTTTACACTCCAGTCTCCCTTTCTCTTGGAAACAATGACTTACATCAATCCTTTTACATAATTCTTGTTTCTCATGACATTTCTAACATTGTCCACAAATATCAACTTTCTAAGTCTTTCTGAGCAGGAGAAATCGCAAAACATAGTCATTTCTTCATTGCAGTCCAAAAACAACGCTTTTTTACACTCCAGTCTCCCTTTCTCTTGGAAACAATGACTTACATCAATCCTTTTACATAATTCTTGTTTCTCATGACATTTCTAACATTGTCCACAATTATCAACTTTCTAAGTCTTTCTGAGCAGGAGAAATCGCAAAACATAGTAATTTCTTCATTGCCGTCCAAAAATAACGCTTTTTTACACTCCTGTCCCCCTTTCTCTTGGAAACAATAACTTACATCAATACTTTTACATAATTCTTGTTTCGCCTGACATTTCTAACTTTGCCCACAATTATCAACTTTCTAAGTCTTTTTGAGCAGGAGAAATCGCAGAACATAGTCATTTCTTCATTGCAGTCCAAAAACAACGCTTTTTTACACTCCAGTCTCCCTTTCTCTTGGAAACAATGACTTACATCAATCCTTTTACATAATTCTTGTTTCTCCTGACATTTCTAACATTGCCCACAATTATCAACTTTCTAAGTCTTTCTGAGCAGGAGAAACCGCAAAATATAGTCATTTCTTCATTGCCGTCCAAAAACAACGCTTTTTTTACACTCCTGTCTCCCTTTCTCCTGGAAACAATGACTTACATCAATCCTTTTACATAATTCTTGTTTCTCATGACATTTCTAACATTGCCCACAATTATCAACTTTCTAAGTCTTTCTGAGCAGGAGAAATCGCAAAATATAGTAATTTCTTCATTGCCGTCCAAAAACAACGCTTTTTTACACTCCTGTCTCCCCTTCTCCTGGAAACAATGACTTACATCAATCCTTTTACATAATTCTTGTTTCTCATGACATTTCTAACATTGCCCACAATTATCAACTTTCTAAGTCTTTCTGAGCAGGAGAAATCGCAAATATAGTAATTTCTTCATTGCCGTCCAAAAACAACGCTTTTTTACACTCCTGTCTCCCTTCTCTCTGGAAACAATGACTTACATCAATCCTTTTACATAATTCTTGTTTCTCATGACATTTCTAACATTGCCCACAAATATCAACTTTCTAAGTCTTTCTGAGCAGGAGAAATCGCAAAACATAGTCATTTCTTCATTGCAGTCCAAAAACAACGCTTTTTTACACTCCAGTCTCCCTTTCTCTTGGAAACAATGACTTACATCAATCCTTTTACATAATTCTTGTTTCTCATGACATTTCTAACATTGTCCACAATTATCAACTTTCTAAGTCTTTCTGAGCAGGAGAAATCGCAAAACATAGTCATTTCTTCATTGCAGTCCAAAAACAACGCTTTTTTACACTCCAGTCTCCCTTTCTCTTGGAAACAATGACTTACATCAATCCTTTTACATAATTCTTGTTTCTCCTGACATTTCTAACATTGCCCACAATTATCAACTTTCTAAGTCTTTCTGAGCAGGAGAAATCGCAAAACAAAGTCATTTCTTCATTGCCGTCCAAAAACAACACTTTTTTACACTCCTGTCTCCCTTTCTCTTGGAAACAATGACTTACATCAATACTTTTACATAATTCTTGTTTTTCCTGACATTTCTAACATTGCCCACAATTATCAACTTTCTAAGTCTTTCTGAGCAAGAGAAATCGCAAAACAGTCATTTATTCATTGCCGTCCAAAAACAATGCTTTTTTACACTCCAGTCTCCTTTCTCTTGGAAACAATGACTTACATCAATCCTTTTACATAATTCTTGTTTCTCATGACATTTCTAACATTGTCCACAATTATCAACTTTCTAAGTCTTTCTGAGCAGGAGAAACCGCAAAATATAGTCATTTCTTCATTGCCGTCCAAAAACAACACTTTTTTACACTCCTGTCTCCCTTTCTCCTGGAAACAATGACTTACATCAATCCTTTTACATAATTCTTGTTTCTCATGACATTTCTAACATTGCCCACAATTATCAACTTTCTAAGTCTTTCTGAGCAGGAGAAATCGCAAAACATAGTCATTTCTTCATTGCCGTCCAAAAACAACACTTTTTTACACTCCTGTCTCCCTTTCTCTTGGAAACAATGACTTACATCAATACTTTTACATAATTCTTGTTTCTCCTGACATTTCTAACATTGCCCACAATTATCAACTTTCTAAGTCTTTCTGAGCAAGAGAAATCGCAAAACAGTCATTTATTCATTGCCGTCCAAAAACAATGCTTTTTTACACTCCAGTCTCCCTTTCTCTTGGAAACAATGACTTACATCAATACTTTTACATAATTCTTGTTTCTCCTGACATTTCTAACATTGCCCACAAATATCAACTTTCTAAGTCTTTCTGAGCAGGAGAAATCGCAAAACATAGTCCATTTCTTCATTGCAGTCCAAAAACAACGCTTTTTTACACTCCAGTCTCCCTTTCTCTTGGAAACAATGACTTACATCAATCCTTTTACATAATTCTTGTTTCTCATGACATTTCTAACATTGTCCACAAATATCAACTTTCTAAGTCTTTCTGAGCAGGAGAAATCGCAAAACATAGTCATTTCTTCATTGCAGTCCAAAAACAACGCTTTTTTACACTCCAGTCTCCCTTTCTCTTGGAAACAATGACTTACATCAATCCTTTTACATAATTCTTGTTTCTCATGACATTTCTAACATTGTCCACAATTATCAACTTTCTAAGTCTTTCTGAGCAGGAGAAATCGCAAACATAGTAATTTCTTCATTGCCGTCCAAAAATAACGCTTTTTTACACTCCTGTCCCCCTTTCTCTTGGAAACAATAACTTACATCAATACTTTTACATAATTCTTGTTTCTCCTGACATTTCTAACATTGCCCACAATTATCAACTTTCTAAGTCTTTTTGAGCAGGAGAAATCGCAGAACATAGTCATTTCTTCATTGCCGTCCAAAAACAACACTTTTTTACACTCCTGTCTCCCTTTCTCTTGGAAACAATGACTTACATCAATACTTTTACATAATTTCTTGTTTCTCCTGACATTTCTAACATTGCCCACAATTATCAACTTTCTAAGTCTTTTTGAGCAGGAGAAATCGCAGAACATAGTCATTTCTTCATTGCAGTCCAAAAACAACGCTTTTTTACACTCCTGTCTCCATTTCTCTTGGAAACAATGACTTACATCAATCCTTTTACATAATTCTTGTTTCTCCTGACATTTCTAACATTGCCCACAATTATCAACTTTCTAAGTCTTTCTGAGCAGGAGAAACCGCAAAATATAGTCATTTCTCCATTGCCGTCCAAAAACAACGCTTTTTTACACTCCTGTCTCCCTTTCTTCTGGAAACAATGACTTACATCAATCCTTTTACATAATTCTTGTTTCTCATGACATTTCTAACATTGCCCACAATTATCAACTTTCTAAGTCTTTCTGAGCAAGAGAAATCGCAAAACAGTCATTTATTCATTGCCGTCCAAAAACAATGCTTTTTTACACTCCAGTCTCCCTTTCTCTTGGAAACAATGACTTACATCAATCCTTTTACATAATTCTTGTTTCTCCTGACATTTCTAACATTGCCCACAAATATCAACTTTCTAAGTCTTTCTGAGCAGGAGAAATCGCAGAACATAGTCATTTCTTCATTGCAGTCCAAAAACAACGCTTTTTTACACTCCAGTCTCCCTTTCTTGGAAACAATGACTTACATCAATCCTTTTACATAATTCTTGTTTCTCCTGACATTTCTAACATTGCCCACAAATATCAACTTTCTAAGTCTTCTGAGCAGGAGAAATCGCAAAACATAGTCATTTCTTCATTGCAGTCCAAAAACAACGCTTTTTTTACACTCCAGTCTCCCTTTCTCTTGGAAACAATGACTGACATCAATCCTTTTACATAATTCTTGTTTCTCATGACATTTCTAACATTGCCCACAATTATTAACTTTCTAAGTCTTTCTGAGCAGGAGAAATCGCAAAACATAGTCATTTCTTCATTGCAGTCCAAAAACAACGCTTTTTTACACTCCAGTCTCCCTTTCTCTTGGCAACAATGACTTACATCAATCCTTTTACATAATTCTTATTTCTCATGACATTTCTACCATTGCCCACAATTATCAACTTTCTAAGTCTTTCTGAGCAGGAGAAATCGCAAAACATAGTAATTTCTTCATTGCGGTCCAAAAACAACGCTTTTTTACACTCCTGTCTCCCTTTCTCCTGGAAACTATGAACTTACATCAATCCTTTTACATAATTCTTGTTTCTCCTGACATTTCTAACATTGCCCACAAATATCAACTTTCTAAGTCTTTCTGAGCAGGAGAAATCGCAAAATATAGTCATTTCTTCATTGCCGTCCAAAAACAACGCTTTTTTACACTCCTGTCTCCCTTTCTCCTGGAAACAATGACTTACATCAATAATTTTACATAATTCTTGTTTCTCATGACATTTCTAACATTGCCCACAATTATCAACTTTCTAAGTCTTTCTGAGCAAGAGAAATCGCAAAACAGTCATTTATTCATTGCCGTCCAAAAACAATGCTTTTTTACACTCCAGTCTCCCTTTCTCTTGGAAACAATGACTTACATCAATACTTTTACATAATTCTTGTTTCTCCTGACATTTCTAACATTGCCCACAAATATCAACTTTCTAAGTCTTTCTGAGCAGGAGAAATCGCAAAACATAGTCATTTCTTCATTGCAGTCCAAAAACAACGCTTTTTTACACTCCAGTCTCCCTTTCTCTTGGAAACAATGACTTACATCAATCCTTTTACATAATTCTTGTTTCTCATGACATTTCTAACATTGTCCACAAATATCAACTTTCTAAGTCTTTCTGAGGCAGGAGAAATCGCAAAACATAGTCATTTCTTCATTGCAATCCAAAAACAACGCTTTTTTACACTCCAGTCTCCCTTTCTCTTGGAAACAATGACTTACATCAATCCTTTTACATAATTCTTGTTTCTCATGACATTTCTAACATTGTCCACAATTATCAACTTTCTAAGTCTTTCTGAGCAGGAGAAATCGCAAAACATAGTCATTTCTTCATTGCCGTCCAAAAATAACGCTTTTTTACACTCCTGTCCCCCTTTCTCTTGGAAACAATGACTTACATCAATACTTTTACATAATTCTTGTTTCGCCTGACATTTCTAACTTTGCCCACAATTATCAACTTTCTAAGTCTTTTTGAGCAGGAGAAATCGCAGAACATAGTCATTTCTTTCATTGCAGTCCAAAAACAACGCTTTTTTACACTCCAGTCTCCCTTTCTCTTGGAAACAATGACTTACATCAATCCTTTTACATAATTCTTGTTTCTCCTGACATTTCTAACATTGCCCACAATTATCAACTTTCTAAGTCTTTCTGAGCAGGAGAAACCGCAAAATATAGTCATTTCTTCATTGCCGTCCAAAAACAACGCTTTTTTTACACTCCTGTCTCCCTTTCTCCTGGAAACAATGACTTACATCAATCCTTTTACATAATTCTTGTTTCTCATGACATTTCTAACATTGCCCACAATTATCAACTTTCTAAGTCTTTCTGAGCAGGAGAAATCGCAAAATATAGTAATTTCTTCATTGCCGTCCAAAAACAACGCTTTTTTACACTCCTGTCTCCCCTTCTCCTGGAAACAATGACCTTACATCAATCCTTTTACATAATTCTTGTTTCTCATGACATTTCTAACATTGCCCACAATTATCAACTTTCTAAGTCTTTCTGAGCAGGAGAAATCGCAAAATATAGTAATTTCTTCTTGCCGTCCAAAAACAACGCTTTTTTACACTCCTGTCTCCCCTTCTCCTGGAAACAATGACTTACATCAATCCTTTTACATAATTCTTGTTTCTCATGACATTTCTAACATTGCCCACAAATATCAACTTTCTAAGTCTTTCTGAGCAGGAGAAATCGCAAAACATAGTCATTTCTTCATTGCAGTCCAAAAACAACGCTTTTTTACACTCCAGTCTCCCTTTCTCTTGGAAACAATGACTTACATCAATCCTTTTACATAATTCTTGTTTCTCATGACATTTCTAACATTGTCCACAATTATCAACTTTCTAAGTCTTTCTGAGCAGGAGAAATCGCAAAACATAGTCATTTCTTCATTGCAGTCCAAAAACAACGCTTTTTTACACTCCAGTCTCCCTTTCTCTTGGAAACAATGACTTACATCAATCCTTTTACATAATTCTTGTTTCTCCTGACATTTCTAACATTGCCCACAATTATCAACTTTCTAAGTCTTTCTGAGCAGGAGAAATCGCAAAACAAAGTCATTTCTTCATTGCCGTCCAAAAACAACACTTTTTTACACTCCTGTCTCCCTTTCTCTTGGAAACAATGACCTTACATCAATACTTTTACATAATTCTTGTTTTTCCTGACATTTCTAACATTGCCCACAATTATCAACTTTCTAAGTCTTTCTGAGCAAGAGAAATCGCAAAACAGTCATTTATTCATTGCCGTCCAAAAACAATGCTTTTTTACACTCCAGTCTCCCTTTCTCTTGGAAACAATGACTTACATCAATCCTTTTACATAATTCTTGTTTCTCATGACATTTCTAACATTGTCCACAATTATCAACTTTCTAAGTCTTTCTGAGCAGGAGAAACCGCAAAATATAGTCATTTCTTCATTGCCGTCCAAAAACAACACTTTTTTACACTCCTGTCTCCCTTTCTCCCTGGAAACAATGACTTACATCAATCCTTTTACATAATTCTTGTTTCTCATGACATTTCTAACATTGCCCACAATTATCAACTTTCTAAGTCTTTCTGAGCAGGAGAAATCGCAAAACATAGTCATTTCTTCATTGCCGTCCAAAAACAACACTTTTTTACACTCCTGTCTCCCTTTCTCTTGGAAACAATGACTTACATCAATACTTTTACATAATTCTTGTTTCTCCTGACATTTCTAACATTGCCCACAATTATCAACTTTCTAAGTCTTTCTGAGCAAGAGAAATCGCAAAACAGTCATTTATTCATTGCCGTCCAAAAACAAATTTTTTAAACTCCAGTCTCCCTTTCTCTTGGAAACAATGACTTACATCAATCCTTTTACATAATTCTTGTTTCTCCTGACATTTCTAACATTGCCCACAATTATCAACTTTCTAAGTCTTTCTGAGCAGGAGAAATCGCAGAACATAGTCATTTCTTCATTGCAGTCCAAAAACAACGCTTTTTTACACTCCAGTCTCCCTTTCTCTTGGAAACAAAGACTTACATCAATCCTTTTACATAATTCTTGTTTCTCCTGACATTTCTAACATTGCCCACAAATATCAACTTTCTAAGTCTTTCTGAGCAGGAGAAATCGCAAAACATAGTCATTTCTTCATTGCAGTCCAAAAACAACGCTTTTTTTACACTCCAGTCTCCCTTTCTCTTGGAAACAATGACTGACATCAATCCTTTTACATAATTCTTGTTTCTCATGACATTTCTAACATTGCCCAAATTATTAACTTTCTAAGTCTTTCTGAGCAGGAGAAATCGCAAAACATAGTCATTTCTTCATTGCAGTCCAAAAACAACGCTTTTTTACACTCCAGTCTCCCTTTCTCTTGGCAACAATGACTTACATCAATCCTTTTACATAATTCTTATTTCTCATGACATTTCTACCATTGCCCACAATTATCAACTTTCTAAGTCTTTCTGAGCAGGAGAAATCGCAAAACATAGTAATTTCTTCATTGCCGTCCAAAAACAACGCTTTTTTACACTCCTGTCTCCCTTTCTCCTGGAAACAATGACTTACATCAATCCTTTTACATAATTCTTGTTTCTCCTGACATTTCTAACATTGCCCACAATTATCAACTTTCTAAGTCTTTCTGAGCAAGAGAAATCGCAAAACAGTCATTTATTCATTGCCGTCCAAAAACAATGCTTTTTTACACTCCAGTCTCCCTTTCTCTTGGAAACAATGACTTACATCAATACTTTTACATAATTCTTGTTTCTCCTGACATTTCTAACATTGCCCACAAATATCAACTTTCTAAGTCTTTCTGAGCAGGAGAAATCGCAAAACATTAGTCATTTCTTCATTGCAGTCCAAAAACAACGCTTTTTTACACTCCAGTCTCCCTTTCTCTTGGAAACAATGACTTACATCAATCCTTTTACATAATTCTTGTTTCTCATGACATTTCTAACATTGTCCACAAATATCAACTTTCTAAGTCTTTCTGAGCAGGAGAAATCGCAAAACATAGTCATTTCTTCATTGCAGTCCAAAAACAACGCTTTTTTACACTCCAGTCTCCCTTTCTCTTGGAAACAATGACTTACATCAATCCTTTTACATAATTCTTGTTTCTCATGACATTTCTAACATTGTCCACAATTATCAACTTTCTAAGTCTTTCTGAGCAGGAGAAATCGCAAAACATAGTAATTTCTTCATTGCCGTCCAAAAATAACGCTTTTTTACACTCCTGTCCCCCTTTCTCTTGGAAACAATAACTTACATCAATACTTTTACATAATTCTTGTTTCTCCTGACATTTCTAACATTGCCCACAATTATCAACTTTCTAAGTCTTTTTGAGCAGGAGAAATCGCAGAACATAGTCATTTCTTCATTGCAGTCCAAAAACAACGCTTTTTTACACTCCTGTCTCCATTTCTCTTGGAAACAATGACTTACATGAATCCTTTTACATAATTCTTGTTTCTCCTGACATTTCTAACATTGCCCACAAATATCAACTTTCTAAGTCTTTCTGAGCAGGAGCAATCGCAAAATATAGTCATTTCTTCATTGCCGTCCAAAAACAACGCTTTTTTACACTCCTGTCTCCCTTTCTCCTGGAAACAATGACTTACATCAATAATTTTACATAATTCTTGTTTCTCATGACATTTCTAACATTGCCCACAATTATCAACTTTCTAAGTCTTTCTGAGCAAGAGAAATCGCAAAACAGTCATTTATTCATTGCCGTCCAAAAACAATGCTTTTTTACACTCCAGTCTCCCTTTCTCTTGGAAACAATGACTTACATCAATACTTTTACATAATTCTTGTTTCTCCTGACATTTCTAACATTGCCCACAAATATCAACTTTCTAAGTCTTTCTGAGCAGGAGAAATCGCAAAACATAGTCATTTCTTCATTGCAGTCCAAAAACAACGCTTTTTTACACTCCAGTCTCCCTTTCTCTTGGAAACAATGACTTACATCAATCCTTTTACATAATTCTTGTTTCTCATGACATTTCTAACATTGTCCACAAATATCAACTTTCTAAGTCTTTCTGAGCAGGAGAAATCGCAAACATAGTCATTTCTTCATTGCAGTCCAAAAACAACGCTTTTTTACACTCCAGTCTCCCTTTCTCTTGGAAACAATGACTTACATCAATCCTTTTACATAATTCTTGTTTCTCATGACATTTCTAACATTGTCACAATTATCAACTTTCTAAGTCTTTCTGAGCAGGAGAAATCGCAAAACATAGTCATTTCTTCATTGCCGTCCAAAAATAACGCTTTTTTACACTCCTGTCCCCCTTTCTCTTGGAAACAATGACTTACATCAATACTTTTACATAATTCTTGTTTCTCCTGACATTTCTAACATTGCCCACAATTATCAACTTTCTAAGTCTTTTTGAGCAGGAGAAATCGCAGAACATAGTCATTTCTTCATTGCAGTCCAAAAAAACGCTTTTTTACACTCCTGTCTCCATTTCTCTTGGAAACAATGACTTACATCAATCCTTTTACATAATTCTTGTTTCTCCTGACATTTCTAACATTGCCCACAATTATCAACTTTCTAAGTCTTTCTGAGCAGGAGAAACCGCAAAATATAGTCATTTCTTCATTGCCGTCCAAAAACAACACTTTTTTACACTCCTGTCTCCCTTTCTCCTGGAAACAATGACTTACATCAATCCTTTTACATAATTCTTGTTTCTCATAACATATCTAACATTGCCCACAATTATCAACTTTCTAAGTCTTTCTGAGCAGGAGAAATCGCAAAACATAGTCATTTCTTCATTGCAGTCCAAAAACAACGCTTTTTTACACTCCAGTCTCCCTTTCTCTTGGAAACAATGACTTACATCAATCCTTTTATATAATTCTTGTTTCTCCTGACATTTCTAACATTGTCCACAATTATCAACTTTCTAAGTCTTTCTGAGCAGGAGAAATCGCAAAACATAGTCATTTCTTCATTGCAGTCCAAAAACAACGCTTTTTACACTCCAGTCTCCCTTTCTCTTGGAAACAATGACTTACATCAATCCTTTTACATAATTCTTGTTTCTCCTGACATTTCTAACATTGCCCACAATTATCAACTTTCTAAGTCTTTCTGAGCAGGAGAAATCGCAAAACATAGTCATTTCTTCATTGCCGTCCAAAAACAACACTTTTTTACACTCCTGTCTCCCTTTCTCTTGGAAACAATGACTTACATCAATACTTTTACATAATTCTTGTTTCTCCTGACATTTCTAACATTGCCCACAATTATCAACTTTCTAAGTCTTTCTGAGCAAGAGAAATCGCAAAACAGTCATTTATTCATTGCCGTCCAAAAACAATGCTTTTTTACACTCCAGTCTCCCTTTCTCTTGGAAACAATGACTTACATCAATCCTTTTACATAATTCTTGTTTCTCATGACATTTCTAACATTGCCCACAATTATCAACTTTCTAAGTCTTTCTGAGCAGGAGAAATCGCAAAACATAGTCATTTCTTCATTGCAGTCCAAAAAACAACGCTTTTTTACACTCCAGTCTCCCTTTCTCTTGGAAACAATGACTTACATCAATCCTTTTACATAATTCTTGTTTCTCCTGACATTTCTAACATTGTCCACAATTATCAACTTTCTAAGTCTTTCTGAGCAGGAGAAATCGCAAAACATAGTCATTTCTTCATTGCAGTCCAAAAACAACGCTTTTTTACACTCCAGTCTCCCTTTCTCTTGGAAACAATGACTTACATCAATCCTTTTACATAATTCTTGTTTCTCCTGACATTTCTAACATTGCCCACAATTATCAACTTTCTAAGTCTTTCTGAGCAGGAGAAATCGCAAAACATAGTCATTTCTTCATTGCCGTCCAAAAACAACACTTTTTTACACTCCTGTCTCCCTTTCTCTTGGAAACAATGACTTACATCAATACTTTTACATAATTCTTGTTTCTCCTGACATTTCTAACATTGCCCACAATTATCAACTTTCTAAGTCTTTCTGAGCAAGAGAAATCGCAAAACAGTCATTTATTCATTGCCGTCCAAAAACAATGCTTTTTTACACTCCAGTCTCCCTTTCTCTTGGAAACAATGACTTACATCAATAATTTTACATAATTCTTGTTTCTCATGACATTTCTAACATTGCCCACAATTATCAACTTTCTAAGTCTTTCTGAGCAAGAGAAATCGCAAAACAGTCATTTATTCATTGCCGTCCAAAAACAATGCTTTTTTACACTCCAGTCTCCCTTTCTCTTGGAAACAATGACTTAATTCTTGTTTCTCCTGACATTTCTAACATTGCCCACAAATATCAACTTTCTAAGTCTTTCTGAGCAGGAGAAATCGCAAAACATAGTCATTTCTTCATTGCAGTCCAAAAACAACGCTTTTTTACACTCCAGTCTCCCTTTCTCTTGGAAAACAATGACTTACATCAATCCTTTTACATAATTCTTGTTTCTCATGACATTTCTAACATTGTCCACAAATATCAACTTTCTAAGTCCTTTCTGAGCAGGAGAAATCGCAAAACATAGTCATTTCTTCATTGCAGGCCAAAAACAACGCTTTTTTACACTCCAGTCTCCCTTTCTCTTGGAAACAATGACTTACATCAATCCTTTTACATAATTCTTGTTTCTCCATGACATTTCTAACATTGTCCACAATTATCAACTTTCTAAGTCTTTCTGAGCAGGAGAATCGCAAAACATAGTCATTTCTTCATTGCCGTCCAAATATAACGCTTTTTACACCTCCTGTCCCCCTTTCTCTTGGAAACAATGACTTACATCAATACTTTTACATAATTCTTGTTTCTCCTGACAGTTCTAACATTGCCCACAATTATCAACTTTCTAAGTCTTTTTGAGCAGGAGAAATCGCAGAACATAGTCATTTCTTCATTGCAGTCCAAAAAAACGCTTTTTTACACTCCTGTCTCCATTTCTCTTGGAAACAATGACTTACATCAATCCTTTTACATAATCTTGTTTCTCCTGACATTTCTAACATTGCCCACAATTATCAACTTTCTAAGTCTTCTGAGCAGGAGAAACCGCAAAAATATAGTCCTTTCTTCATTGCCGTCCAAAAACAACGCTTTTTTACACTCCTGTCTCCCTTTCTCCTGGAAACAATGACTTACATCAATCCTTTTACATAATTCTTGTTTCTCATAACATATCTAACATTGCCCACAATTATCAACTTTCTAAGTCTTTCTGAGCAGGAGAAATCGCAAAACATAGTCATTTCTTCATTGCAGTCCAAAAACAACGCTTTTTTACACTCCAGTCTCCCTTTCTCTTGGAAACAATGACTTACATCAATCCTTTTACATAATTCTTGTTTCTCCTGACATTTCTAACATTGTCCACAATTATCAACTTTCTAAGTCTTTCCTGAGCAGGAGAAATCGCAAAATATAGTCATTTCTTCATTGCCGTCCAAAAACAACGCTTTTTTACACTCCTGTCTCCCTTCTCCTGGAAACAATGACTTACATCAATAATTTTACATAATTCTTGTTTCTCATGACATTTCTAACATTGCCCACAATTATCAACTTTCTAAGTCTTTCTGAGCAAGAGAAATCGCAAACAGTCATTTATTCATTGCCGTCCAAAAACAATTGCTTTTTTACACTCCAGTCTCCCTTTCTCTTGGAAACAATGACTTACATCAATCCTTTTACATAATTCTTGTTTCTCCTGACATTTCTAACAATGCCCACAAATATCAACTTCTAAGTCTTCTGAGCAGGAGAAATCGCAAAACATAGTCATTTCTTCATTGCAGTCCAAAAACAACGCTTTTTTTACACTCCAGTCTCCCTTTCTCTTGGAAACAATGACTTACATCAATCCTTTTACATAATTCTTGTTTCTCATGACATTTCTAACATTGCCCACAAATATCAACTTTCTAAGTCTTTTCTGAGCAGGAGAAATCGCAAAACATAGTCATTTCTCATTGCAGTCCAAAAACAACGCCTTTTTACACCTCCAGTCTCCCTTTCTCTTGGAAACAATGACTTACATCAATCCTTTTACATAATTCTTGTTA
>NW_027448173.1:0-68300 GCF_038048845.1 Mixophyes fleayi
TTGATTCAATTCATAATTCATGATTCAATTCATGATTCAATTTATGATTCATGATTCATGATTCATGATTCAATTCATGATTCATAATTCATAATTCATGATTCAATTCATGATTCATAATTCATGATTCAATTCATGATTCAATTCATGATTCATGATTTATGATTCATGATTCGATTCATAATTCATGATTCATGATTCAATTCATGATTCAATTCATCAATCATGATTCATGATTCATGATTCATGATTTAATTCATGATTTATGATTCATGATTCAATTCATAATTCATGCTTCATGATTCATGATTCAATTCAAGATTCATGATTCTTGATTCATGATTTGATTCATGATTCATGATTCCTCATTCAATTCATGATTCATGATTCAATTCATGATTCATTAATCAATTGATGATTCATGATTCAATTCATGATTCATTATTGAATTCATGATTCGATTCCTGATTCAATTCATGATTCATGATTCATGATTATGATTCATTTCATGATTCATGATTCATGATTCATGATTCATTTCATGATTCATGATTCATGATTCATGATTCGATTTATGATTCACGATTCGATTTATGATTCATGATTCATGATTCAATTCATAATTCATGATTCAATTCATGATTCAATTCATGATTCATGTTTCAATTCATGATTCAATTCATGATTCATGATTCAATTTATGATTCATGATTCATGATTCAATTCATGATTCATGATTCAATTCATGATTCAATTCATGATTCATAATTCTCAATTCATGATTCAATTCATGATTCATGATTCAATTCATGATTCAATTCATGATTCATAATTCTCAATTCATGACTCAATTCATGATTCATGATTCAATTTATGATTCATGATTCAATACATTATTCGATTCCGGATTCAATTCATGACAAATGATTCGATTTATGATTCATGATTCATGATTCAATTCATAATTCATGATTCATGATTCAATTCATGATTCATGATTCAATTCATTAATCATGATTCATGATTCAATTCATGATTCATTATTCATGATTCATGATTCAATTCATAATTCATAATTCATGATTCATGATTCAATTCATGATTCATGATTCAAGATTCAATTCATGATTCAATTCATGAATTATGATTTGATTTATGATTCATGATTCATGAGTCAATTCATGATTCATGATTTAATTCATGATTCAATTCATAATTCATGATTCAATTCATGATTCAATTCATGATTCATGATTCATGATTCAATTCATGATTCAATTAATGATTCATTATTCATGATTCATGATTCGATTCATGATTAATGATTCAATTCATGATTCATTATTCGATTCATGATTCATTAATCAATTCATGATTCATGATTCATGATTCAATTCATGATTCATGGTTCAAATCATGATTCTTGATTCATGATTCAATTCATGATTCATGATTCATGAATCATTTCATGATTCATAAATCAATTCATGATTCATGATTCAATTCATGATTCATGACATATGATTCAATTCATGATTCAATTCATGATTCATAATTCATGATTCATGATTCAATTCATGATTCATGATTCATGGTTCACGATTCATGATTCAATTCATGATTCATGATTCAATTCATGATTCGATTCATGATTGAATTCATGATTTGATTTATGATTCATGATTCATGATTTGATTCATGATTCGATTCATGATTCATGATTCATGCTTAAATTCATGATTCAATTCATGATTCATGATTCATAATTCATGATTCATAATTCATGATTCATAATTCATGATTCATAATTCATGATTCATGATTCAATTCATGTTTCATAATTCATGATTCATGATTCGATTCATGATTCATGATCCATAATTCAATTCATAATTCATGATTCATGATTTATGATTCATGATTCAATTCATGATTCATAATTCATGATTCATGATTTAATTCATGATTCATGATTCAATTCATGATTCATGATTCAGTTCATGATTTGATTCATGATTCAATTCATGATTTGATTCATGATTCATGATTCATGATTCGATTCATGATTCATGCTTCAATTCATGATTCATGATTCGATTCATGATTCATGATTCATGATTCAATTCATGATTCATGATTCATGATTCAATTCATGATTCATAATTCATGATTCATGATTCGATTCATGACTCATGATTCATGTTTCATGATTCATAATTAGTAATTCATGATTCAATTCATGATTCATGATTCAATTCATAATTCATGATTTAATACATGATTCAATTTATGATTCATAATTCATGATTCATGATACAATTCTTGATTCATGATTCAATTCATGATTCATAATTCATAATTCATGATTCAATTCATGATTCATAATTCATGATTCATGATTCAATTCATGATTCAATTCATGATTCATGATTTATGATTCATGATTCGATTCATAATTCATGATTCATTATTCGATTCATGATTCATTAATCAATTCATGATTCATGATTCATGATTCAATTCATGATTCATGATTCGATTCATGATTCTTGATTCATGATTCGATTCATGATTCATGATTCATAAATCAATTCATGATTCATGACTCAATTAATGATTCATGATTTATGATTCAATTTATGATTCAATTCATGATTCATAATTCATGATTCATGATTCAATTCATGATTCATGGTTCACGATTCATGATTCAATTCATGATTCATGATTCAATTCATGATTCGATTCATGATTGAATTCATGATTTGATTCATGATTCATGATTCATGATTTGATTCATGATTCGATTCATGATTCACGATTCATGCATAAATTCATGATTCAATTCATGATTCATGATTCATAATTCATGATTCATAATTCATGATTCATAATTCATGATTCATAATTCATGATTCATGATTCAATTCATGTTTCATAATTCATGATTCACGATTCGATTCATGATTCATGATCCATAATTCAATTCATAATTCATGATTCATGATTCATGATTCATGATTCAATTCATGATTCATAATTCATGATTCAATTCATGATTCATGATTCAATTCATGATTCATGATTCAGTTCATGATTTGATTCATGATTCAATTCATGATTTGATTCATGATTCATGATTCATGATTCGATTCTTGATTCATGCTTCAATTCATGATTCATGATTCGATTCATGATTCATGATTCATGATTCAATTCATGATTCATGATTTATGATTCAATTCATGATTCATAATTCATGATTCATGATTCAATTCATGATTCATAATTCATGATTCATGATTCGATTCATGACTCATGATTCATGTTTCATGATTCATAATTCGTGATTCATGATTCAATTCATGATTCATGATTCAATTCATAATTCATGATTCAATTCATGATTCAATTTATGATTCATGATTCATGATTCATGATACAATTCTTGATTCATGATTCAATTCATGATTCATAATTCATAATTCATGATTCAATTCATGATTCATAATTCATGATTCATGATTCAATTCATGATTCAATTCATGATTCATGATTTATGATTCATGATTCGATTCATAATTCATGATTCATGATTCAATTCATGATTCAATTCATCAATCATGATTCATGATTCAATTCATGATTCATGATTCATGATTCAATTCATGATTTATGATTCATGATTCAATTCATAATTCATAATTCATGATTCATGATTCATGATTCATGATTCATGATTCAAGATTCATGATTCTTGATTCATGATTCGATTCATGATTTATGATTCCTCATTCAATTCATGATTCATGATTCAATTCATGATTCATTAATCAATTCATGATTCATGATTCAATTCATGATTCATTATTCAATTCATGATTCGATTCCTGATTCAATTCATGATTCATGATTCATGATTCATGATTCAATTCATGATTCATGATTCATGATTCATGATTCGATTTATGATTCACGATTCGATTCATTATTCATGATTCATGATTTAATTCATGATTCATGATTCAATTCATGATTTATGATTCAATTTATGATTCATGATTCATGATTCAATTCATAATTCATGATTCAATTCATGATTCAATTCATGATTCATGTTTCAATTCATGATTCAATTCATGATTCATGATTCAATTTATGATTCATGATTCATGATTCAATTCATGATTCATGATTCAATTCATGATTCATAATTCATGATTCATGATTCAATTCATGATTCAAGATTCATGATTCATGATTCAATTCACGATTCATGATTCAATTCATGATTCATGATTCAATACATTATTCGATTCCGGATTCAATTCATGACTCATGATTCGATTTATGATTCATGATTCATGATTCAATTCATAATTCATGATTCATGATTCAATTCATGATTCATGATTCAATTCATAATTCATAATTCATGATTCATGATTCAATTCATGATTCATGATTCAAGATTCAATTCATGATTCAATTCATGAATTATAATTTGATTTATGATTCATGATTCATGAGTCAATTCATGATTCATGATTTAATTCATGATTCAATTCATGATTCATGATTCAATTCATGATTCAATTCATGATTCATGATTCGATTCATGATTCATGATTCAATTCATGATTCAATTAATGATTCATTATTCATGATTCATGATTCGATTCATGATTAATGATTCAATTCATGATTCACGATTCGATTCATGATTCATTAATCAATTCATGATTCATGATTCATGATTCAATTCATGATTCATGATTCGATTCATGATTCTTGATTCATGATTCGATTCATGATTCATGATTCATGATTCAATTCATGATTCATAAATCAATTCATGATTCATGATTCAATTCATGATTCATGACTCATGATTCAATTCATGATTCAATTCATGATTCATAATTCATGATTCATGATTCAATTCTTGATTCATGATTCACGATTCATGATTCAATTCATGATTTGATTCATGATTCAATTCATGATTTGATTCATGATTCATGATTCATGATTTGATTCATGATTCATGATTCATGCTTAAATTCATGATTCAATTCATGATTCATGATTCATAATTCATGATTCATGATTCAATTCATGATTCATAATTCATGATTCGATTCATGATTCATGATTCATGATCCATAATTCAATTCATAATTCATGATTCATGATTCATGATTCATGATTCAATTCATGATTCATAATTCATGATTCATGATTCATGATTCAATTCATGATTCATGATTCGATTCATGATTCTTGATTCATGATTCGATTCATGATTCATGATTCATGATTCAATTCATGATTCATAAATCAATTCATGATTCATGATTCAATTCATGATTCATGACTCATGATTCAATTCATTATTCGATTCATGATTCATTAATCAATTCATGATTCATGATTCATGATTTAATTCATGATTCATGATTCGATTCATGATTCTTGATTCATGATTCGATTCATGATTCATGATTCATGATTCAATTCATGATTCATAAATCAATTCATGATTCATGATTCAATTCATGATTCATGACTCATGATTCAATTCATGATTCAATTCATGATTAATAATTCATGATTCATGATTCAATTCATGATTCATGATTCATGATTCACGATTCATGATTCAATTCATGATTCATGATTCAATTCATGATTCGATTCATGATTCAATTCATGATTTGATTCATGATTCATGATTCATGATTTGATTCATGATTCGATTCATGATTCACGATTCATGCTTAAATTCATGATTCAATTCATGATTCATGATTCATAATTCATGATTCATAATTCATGATTCATAATTCATGATTCATGATTCATGATTCATGATTCAATTCATGATTCATAATTCATGATTCATGATTCAATTCATTATTCATGATTCAGTTCATGATTTGATTCATGATTCAATTCATGATTTGATTCATGAATCATGAATCATGATTCAATTCATAATTCATAATTCATTATTCATGATTCGATTCATGACTCATGATTCATGTTTCATTATTCATAATTCGTGATTCATGATTAAATTCATGATTCATGATTCAATTCATAATTCATGATTCAATTCATG
This sequence comes from Mixophyes fleayi, assembly GCF_038048845.1. Taxonomy (NCBI): domain Eukaryota; kingdom Metazoa; phylum Chordata; class Amphibia; order Anura; family Limnodynastidae; genus Mixophyes; species Mixophyes fleayi. The sequence goes on from NW_027448173.1 coordinate 6,125, forward strand.
ATTCAATTTATGATTCATAATTCATGATTCATGATACAATTCTTGATTCATGATTCAATTCATGATTCATAATTCATAATTCATGATTCAATTCATGATTCATAATTCATGATTCATGATTCAATTCATGATTCAATTCATGATTCATGATTTATGATTCATGATTCGATTCATAATTCATGATTCATGATTCAATTCATGATTCAATTTATCAATCATGATTCATGATTCAATTCATGATTCATGATTCATGATTCAATTCATGATTTATGATTCATGATTCAATTCATAATTCATAATTCATGATTCATGATTCATGATTCATGATTCAAGATTCATGATTCTTGATTCATGAGTCGATTCATGATTCATGATTCCTCATTCAATTCATGATTCATGATTCAATTCATGATTCATTAATCAATTCATAATTCATGATTCAATTCATGATTCATTATTCAATTCATGATTCGATTCCTGATTCAATTCATGATTCATGATTCATGATTCATGATTCATGATTCAATTCATGATTCATGATTCATGATTCATGATTTGATTTATGATTCACGATTCGATTCATTATTCATGATTCATGATTTAATTCATGATTCATGATTCAATTCATGATTTATGATTCAATTTATGATTCATGATTCATGATTCAATTCATAAATTATGATTCAATTTATGATTCAATTCATGATTCATGATTCAATTCATGATTCATAATTCATGATTCATGATTCAATTCACGATTCATGATTCAATTCATGATTCATGATTCAATACATTATTCGATTCCGGATTCAATTCATGACTCATGATTCGATTTATGATTCATGATTCATGATTCAATTCATAATTCATGATTCATGATTCAATTCATGATTCATGATTCAATTCATTAATCATGAGTCATGATTCAATTCATGATTCATGATTCATGATTCAATTCATAATTCATAATTCATGATTCATGATTCAATTCATGATTCATGATTCAAGATTCAATTCATGATTCAATTCATGAATTATGATTTGATTTATGATTCATGATTCATGAGTCAATTCATGATTCATGATTTAATTCATGATTCAATTCATAATTCATGATTCAATTCATGATTCAATTCATGATTCATGATTCGATTCATGATTCATGATTCAATTCCTGATTCAATTAATGATTCATTATTCATGATTCATGATTCAATTCATGATTAATGATTCAATTCATGATTCATGATTCGATTCATGATTCATTAATCAATTCATGATTCATGATTCATGATTCAATTCATGATTCATGATTCGATTCATGATTCTTGATTCATGATTCGATTCATGATTCATGATTCATGATTCAATTCATGATTCATGAATCAATTCATGATTCATGATTCAATTCATGATTCATGACTCATGATTCAATTCATGATTCAATTCATGATTCATAATTCATGATTCATGATTCAATTCTTGATTCATGATTCACGATTCATGATTCAATTCATGATTCGATTCATGATTTAATTCATGATTTGATTCATGATTCATGATTCTTGATTTGATTCATGATTCGATTCATGATTCATGATTCATGCTTAAATTCATGATTCAATTCATGATTCATGATTCATAATTCATGATTCATGATTCAATTCATGATTCATAATTCATGATTCGATTCATGATTCATGATTCATGATCCATAATTCAATTCATAATTCATGATTCATGATTCATGATTCATGATTCAATTCATGATTCATAATTCATGATTCATGATTCAATTCATGATTCATGATTCGATTCATGATTCATGATTCAGTTCATGATTTGATTCATGATTCAATTCATGATTTGATTCATGATTCATGATTCGATTCATGATTCATGCTTCAATTCATGATTCATGATTCGATTCATGATTAATGATTCATGATTCAATTCATGATTCATGATTTATGATTCAATTCATGATTCATAATTCATGATTCATGATTCAATTCATGATTCATAATTCATGATTCATGATTCGATTCATGATTCATGATTCATCTTTCATGATGAGATTCATGATTCATGATTCAATTCATGATTCATAATTCATGATTCATGATTCAATTCATGATTCATAATTCATAATTCATGATTCGATTCATGACTCATGATTCATCTTTCATGATGAGATTCATGATTCATGATTCAATTCATGATTCATGAATTAATTCATGATTCATGATTCATGATTCAATTCATGATTCATGATTCAATTTATGATTTATGATTCATGATTCATGATTCAATTCATGATTCATGATTCATGATTCTATTCATGATTCAATTCATGATTCAATTCATGATTCATGATTCATGATTTATGATTTAATTCATGATTCATGATTCATGATTCAATTCATGATTCAATTCATGATTCATGATTTGATTTATGATTCATGATTCATGATTCAATTCATGATTCATGATTTAATTCATGATTCAATTCATGATTCATGATTCAATTCATGATTCATGATTCATAATGCATCATTTGATTCATGATTCCTGATTCATGATTCAATTTATGATTCATGATTCATGATTCAATTCATGATTCATGATTCATGATTCAATTTATGATTCATGATTTAATTCATTAATCAATTCATGATTCAATTCATGATTCGATTCATGATTCATGATTCATGATTCAATTCATGATCCATGATTCAATTCATGATTCATGATTTATGATTCAATTCATGATTCATGATTCATGATTCATGATTCATGATTTAATTCATGATTCATAATTCATGATTCAATTCATGATTCATGAATCAATTCATGATTCATGAATCAATTCATGATTCATAATTCATGATTCAAGATTCGATTCATGATTCATGATTCAATTCATGATTCATGATTCGATTCATAATTCATGATTCATTATTTAAATCATGATTCATGATTCATGATTCGATTCATAATTCATGATTCATGATTCAATTCATGATTCATGATTCATGATTCGATTCATAATTCATGATTCAATTCATGATTCATGATTCAATTCATGATTCATATTTCGTTATTCATGATTCAATTCATGATTCAATTCATAATTCATGATTCAATTCATGATTCGATTTATGATTTATGATTCATGATTCATGATACAATTCATGATTCATGATTCATGATTCAATTCATGATTCATGATTCATGATTCAATTCATGATTCATAATTCATAATTCATGATTCAATTTATGATTCATAATTCATGATTCATGATTCAATTCATGATTCATGATTTATGATTCATGATTCGATTCATAATTCATGATTCATGATTCAATTCATGATTCATAATTCATAATTCATGATTCAATTCATGATTCATAATTCATGATTCATGATTCAATTCATGATTCATGATTCATGATTTATGATTCGATTCATAATTCATGATTCATGATTCAATTCATGATTCATGATTCATGATTCGATTCATAATTCATGATTCAATTCATGATTCATGATTCAATTCATGATTCATATTTCGTTATTCATGATTCAATTCATGATTCAATTCATAATTCATGATTCAATTCATGATTCGATTTATGATTTATGATTCATGATTCATGATACAATTCATGATTCATGATTTATGATTCATGATTCGATTCATAATTCATGATTCATGATTCAATTCATGATTCATAATTCATAATTCATGATTCAATTCATGATTCATAATTCATGATTCATGATTCAATTCATGATTCATGATTCATGATTTATGATTCGATTCATAATTCATGATTCATGATTCAATTCATGATTCATGATTCATGATTCGATTCATAATTCATGATTCAATTCATGATTCATGATTCAATTCATGATTCATATTTCGTTATTCATGATTCAATTCATGATTCAATTCATAATTCATGATTCAATTCATGATTCGATTTATGATTTATGATTCATGATTCATGATACAATTCATGATTCATGATTCAGGATTCAATTCATCATTCATGATTCATGATTCAATTCATGATTCATAATTCATAATTCATGATTCAATTCATGATTCATAATTCATGATTCATGATTCAATTCATGATTCATGATTTATGATTCATGATTCGATTCATAATTCATGATTCATGATTCAATTCATGATTCAATTCATCAATCATGATTCATGATTCAATTCATGATTCATGATTCATGATTCAATTCATGATTCATAATTCATGATTCATGATTCATGGTTCAATTCAAGATTCATGATTCTTGATTCATGATTCAATTCATGATTCATGATTCATGATTCAATTCATGATTCATTAATCAATTCATGATTCATTAATCAATTCATGATTCGATTCCTGATTCAATTCATGATTCATGATTCAAGATTTATGATTCAAATCATGATTCATGATTCATGATTCAATTCATGATTCAATTCATGATTCATGATTCAATTCATGATTCAATTCATGATTCGAGATTCAATTCATGATTCATGATTCAATTCATGATTCAATTCATGATTCATAATTTGATTCATGATTCATGATTTTATTCATGATTCAATTCATGAATCATGATTCCTGATTCTATTCATGATTCATGATTCATGATTCAATTCATGATTCAATTCATGATTCAATTTATGATTCATGATTCATGATTCAATTCATGATTCATGATTCATGATTCAATTCATGATTCATGATTCAATTTATGATTCATGATTCAATTCATGATTCATGATTCAATTCATGATTCAATTCATGATTCATGATTCAATTCATGATTCAATTCATGATTCATAATTTGATTCATGATTCATGATTTTATTCATGATTCAATTCATGAATCATGATTCCTGATTCTATTCATGATTCATGATTCATGATTCAATTCATGATTCAATTCATGATTCAATTTATGATTCATGATTCATGATTCAATTCATGATTCATGATTCATGATTCAATTCATGATTCATGATTCAATTTATGATTCATGATTCATGATTCAATTCATAATTCATGATTCAATTCATGATTCAATTCATGATTCAAGTTTCAATTCATGATTCATGATTCAATTTATGATTCATGATTCATGATTCAATTCATGATTCAAGATTCATGATTCATGATTCAATTCATAATTCATAATTCATGATTCATGATTCAATTCATGATTCAAGATTCATGATTCATGATTCAATTCATAATTCATGATCCATAATTGAATGCATGATTCATGATTTATGATTCAATTCATGATTCATGATTCAATTCATGATTCATGATTCATGATTCATGATTCAATTCATGATTCATAATTCATGATTTATGATTCATGATTCAATTCATGATTCATGATTCAAGTCATGATTCATGATTCAATTCATGATTTGATTCATGATTCATGATTCATGATTCGATTCATGATTCATGCTTCAATTCATGATTCATGATTCGATTCATGATTCATGATTCATGATTCAATTCATGATTCATATTTCATGATTTATGATTCAATTCATTTTTCATAATTCATGATTCATGATTCGATTCATGACTCATGATTCATGTTTCATGATTAGATTCATGATTCATGATTCAATTCATGATTTATGATTTAATTCATGATTCATGATTCATGATTCATGATTCAATTCATGATTCAATTCATGATTCATGATTCAATTTATGATTTATGATTCATGATTCAATTCATGATTCATGATTCATGATTCAATTCATGATTCAATTCATGATTCATGATTCAATTTATGATTCATGATTCATGATTCAATTCATGATTCATGATTCATGATTCAATTAATAATTTATAATTCATGATTCATGATTCAATTCATGATTCATGATTCATGATTCAATTCATGATTCATGATTCATGATTCAATTCATGATTCAATTCATGATTCATGATTTGATTTATGAATCATGATTCATGATTCAATTCATGATTCATGATTTAATTCATGATTCAATTCATGATTCATGATTCAATTCATGATTCATGATTCGATTCATGATTCGTGATTCAATTCATGATTCATGATTCATGATTCAATTCATAATTCAATTCATGATTCATGATTCATGATTCAATTCATGATTCAATTCATGATTCAATTTATGATTCATTATTCATGATTCAATTTATTATTCATGATTCATGATTCATGGTTCAATTCATGATTCATGATACATGATTTATGATTAAATTCATAATTCATGATTCATGATTCAATTCATGATTCATAATTCATGATTCATGATTCAAATCATGATTCATGATTCAATTCATGATTCATGATTCAATTCATGATTCGATTTATGATTCAATTCATGATTCATGATTCATGATTCAATTCATGATTCATGATTCATAATTCATGATTCAATTCATGATTCATGATTCATGATTCAATACATGATTCATGATTCATGATTCGATTCATAATTCATGATTCATGATTCATGATTCAATTCATGATTCATGATTCAATTCATGATTCGATTTATGATTCAATTCATGATTCATGATTCATGATTCAATTCATGATTCATGATTCATAATTCATGATTCAATTCATGATTCATGATTCATGATTCAATACATGATTCATGATTCATGATTCATGATTCGATTCATAATTCATGATTCATGATTCAATTCATGATTCATGATTCATGATTCAATTCATGATTCATGATTCAATTCATGATTCATTTTTCAATTCATGATTCGATTCATGATTCAATTCATGATTCATGATTCGATTTATGATTCATGATTCATGATTTAATTCATGAATCATGATTCAATTCATGTTTTAATTCATGATTCGATTTATGATTCATGATTCAATTCATGATTCATGATTCGATTCATGATTCATGATTCAATTCATGATTCAATTCATGATTCATGATTCGATTCATGATTCATGATTCAATTCATGATTCATGATTCATGATTCAATTCATGATTCATGATTCGATTCATAATTCATGATTCATGATTCAAATCATGATTTATGATTTATGATTAATTTTATGATTCATAATTCATGATTCGATTCATGATTCATGATTCAATTCATGATTCATGATTCATGATTCATGATTCAATTCATGATTCATGATTCAATTTATGATTCATGATTCATGATTCAATTCATGATTCATGATTTATGATTTAATTTATGATTCATGATTCATGATTCAATTCATAATTCATGATTCAATTCATGATTCAATTCATGATTAAAGTTTCAATTCATGATTCAATTCATGATTCATGATTCAATTTATGATTCATGATTCATGATTCAATTCATGATTCAAGATTCATGATTCATGATTCAATTCATAATTCATAATTCATGATTCATGATTCAATTCATGATTCAAGATTCATGATTCATGATTCAATTCATAATTCATGATCCATAATTGAATGCATGATTCATGATTTATGATTCAATTCATGATTCATGATTCAATTCATGATTCATGATTCATGATTCAATTCATGATTCATAATTCATGATTTATGATTCATGATTCAATTCATGATTCATGATTCAAGTCATGATTCATGATTCAGTTCATGATTTGATTCATGATTCAATTCATGATTTGATTCATGATTCATGATTCATGATTCGATTCATGATTCATGCTTCAATTCATGATTCATGATTCGATTCATGATTCATGATTCATGATTCATGATTCAATTCATGATTCATAATTCATGATTTATGATTCAATTCATTTTTCATAATTCATGATTCATGATTCGATTCATGACTCATGATTCATGTTTTAATTCATGATTCATGATTCATGATTCATGATTCAATTCATGATTCAATTTATGATTCATGATTCAATTTATGATTTATGATTCATGATTCAATTCATGATTCATGATTCATGATTCAATTCATGATTCAATTCATGATTCATGATTCAATTTATGATTCATGATTCATGATTTGATTTATGAATCATGATTCATGATTCAATTCATGATTCATGATTTAATTTATGATTCAATTCATGATTCATGATTCAATTCATGATTCATGATTCGATTCATGATTCGTGATTCAATTCATGATTCATGATTCATGATTCAATTCATAATTCAATTCATGATTCATGATTCATGATTCAATTCATGATTCATGATTCATGGTTCAATTCATGATTCAATTTATGATTCATTATTCATGATTCAATTTATTATTCATGATTCATGATTCATGGTTCAATTCATGATTCATGATACATGATTTATGATTAAATTCATAATTCATAATTCATGATTCATGATTCAATTCATGATTCATAATTCATGATTCATGATTCAAATCATGATTCATGATTCAATTCATGATTCATGATTCAATTCATGATTCGATTTATGATTCAATTCATGATTCATGATTCATGATTCAATTCATGATTCATGATTCATAATTCATGATTCAATTCATGATTCATGATTCAATACATGATTCATGATTCATGATTCATGATTCGATTCATAATTCATGATTCATGATTCAATTCATGATTCATGATTCATGATTCAATTCATGATATATGATTCATAATTCATGATTCAATTCATGATTCATGATTCATGATTCAATACATGATTCATGATTCATGATTCATGATTCGATTCATAATTCATGATTCATGATTCAATTCATGATTCATGATTCGATTCATAATTCATGATTCATGATTCAATTCATGATTCATGATTCATGATTCAATTCATGATTCATGATTCAATTCATGATTCATTTTTCAATTCATGATTCGATTCATGATTCAATTCATGATTCATGATTCGATTTATGATTCATGATTCATGATTCAATTCATGAATCATGATTCAATTCATGTTTTAATTCATGATTCGATTTATGATTCATGATTCAATTCATGATTCATGATTCGATTCATGATTCATGATTCAATTCATGATTCAATTCATGATTCATGATTCGATTCATGATTCATGATTCAATTCATGATTCATGATTCAATTCATGATTCATGATTCGATTCATAATTCATGATTCATGATTCAAATCATGATTTATGATTTATGATTAAATTTATGATTCATAATTCATGATTCGATTCATGATTCATGATTCAATTCATGATTCATGATTCATGATTCATGATTCATGATTCATGATTCATGATTCATGATTCAATTCATCATTCATGATTCATGATTCAATTCATGATGAATGATTCATGATTCAATTCATGATTCATGACTCAATTCATGATTCGATTCATGATTCAATTCATGATTCATAATTCATGATTCATGATTCGATTCATGATTCATGATCCATAATTCCATTCATAATTCATGATTCATGAATCATGATTTATGATTTATGATTCAATTCATGATTCTTGATTCAATTCATGATTCATGATTCATGATTCATGATTCATGATTCAATTCATGATTCATAATTCATAATTCATAATTCATGATTCATGATTCATGATTCAGTTCATGATTTGATTCATGATTCAATTCATGATTTGATTCATGATTCATGATTCATGATTCATGATTCGATTCATGATTCATGCTTCAATTCATGATTGATGATTCATGATTCAATTCATGATTCATAATTCATGATTCATGATTCGATTCATGACTCATGATTCATGTTTCATGATTAGATTCATGATTCATGATTTAATTCATGATTCATGATTCATGATTCAATTCATGATTCATGATTCATGATTCAATTCATGATTCAATTCATGATTCATGATTCAATTTATGATTTATGATTCATGATTCATGATTCAATTCATGATTCATGATTCATGAATCAATTCATGATTCAATTCATGATTCATGATTCATGATTCAATTCATAATTCATAATTCATGATTCATGATTCATGATTCATGATTCATGATTCAATTCATGATTCATGATTCAATTCATGATTCGATTTATGATTCAATTCATGATTCATGATTCATGATTCAATTCATGATTCATGATTCATAATTCATGATTCAATTCATGATTCATGATTCATGATTCAATACATGATTCATGATTCATGATTCATGATTCGATTCATAATTCATGATTCAATTCATGATTCATGATTCATGATTCAATTCATGATTCATGATTCATAATTCATGATTCAATTCATGATTCATGATTCATGATTCAATACATGATTCATGATTCATGATTCATGATTCGATTCATAATTCATGATTCATGATTCAATTCATGATTCATGATTCGATTCATAATTCATGATTCATGATTCAATTCATGATTCATGATTCATGATTCAATTCATGATTCATGATTCAATTCATGATTCATTTTTCAATTCATGATTCGATTCATGATTCAATTCATGATTCATGATTCGATTTATGATTCATGATTCATGATTCAATTCATGAATCATGATTCAATTCATGTTTTAATTCATGATTCGATTTATGATTCATGATTCAATTCATGATTCATGATTCGATTCATGATTCATGATTCAATTCATGATTCAATTCATGATTCATGATTCGATTCATGATTCATGATTCAATTCATGATTCATGATTCAATTCATGATTCATGATTCGATTCATAATTCATGATTCATGATTCAAATCATGATTTATGATTTATGATTAAATTTATGATTCATAATTCATGATTCGATTCATGATTCATGATTCAATTCATGATTCATGATTCAATTCATGATTCATGATTCATGATTCATGATTCAATTCATCATTCATGATTCATGATTCAATTCATGATGAATGATTCATGATTCAATTCATGATTCATGACTCAATTCATGATTCGATTCATGATTCAATTCATGATTCATAATTCATGATTCATGATTCGATTCATGATTCATGATCCATAATTCCATTCATAATTCATGATTCATGAATCATGATTTATGATTTATGATTCAATTCATGATTCTTGATTCAATTCATGATTCATGATTCATGATTCATGATTCATGATTCAATTCATGATTCATAATTCATAATTCATAATTCATGATTCATGATTCATGATTCAGTTCATGATTTGATTCATGATTCAATTCATGATTTGATTCATGATTCATGATTCATGATTCATGATTCGATTCATGATTCATGCTTCAATTCATGATTGATGATTCATGATTCAATTCATGATTCATAATTCATGATTCATGATTCGATTCATGACTCATGATTCATGTTTCATGATTAGATTCATGATTCATGATTTAATTCATGATTCATGATTCATGATTCAATTCATGATTCATGATTCATGATTCAATTCATGATTCAATTCTTGATTCATGATTCAATTTATGATTTATGATTCATGATTCATGATTCAATTCATGATTCATGATTCATGAATCAATTCATGATTCAATTCATGATTCATGATTCATGATTCAATTCATAATTCATAATTCATGATTCATGATTCATGATTCATGATTCAATTCACGATTCATGATTCATGAATCATGATTCAATTCACGATTCATGATTCGATTCCTGATTCAATTCATGATTCATGATTCAATTTATGATTCATGATTCATGATTCAATTCATGATTCATGATTCATGAATCATGATTCAATTCACGATTCATGATTCGATTCCTGATTCAATTCATGATTCATGATTCAATTTATGATTCATGATTCATGATTCAATTCATGATTCATGATTCATGATTCAATTTATGATTCATGATTCATGATTCAATTCATGATTCATGATTCATGATTCAATTCATAATTCATAATTCATGATTCATGATTCAATTCATGATTCATGATTCATGATTTAATTCATGATTCAATTCATGATTCATGATTCGATTTATGATTCATGATTCATGATTCAATTCATAATTCATGATTTAATTCATGATTGAATTCATGATTCATAATTCAATTCATGATTCAATTCATGATTCATGATTCGATTCATTATTCATGATTCATGATTCTATTCATGATTCATGATTCAATTCATGATTCATGATTCAATTCATTATTCATGATTCATGAATCATGATTCAATTCACGATTCATGATTCGATTCCTGATTCAATTCATGATTCATGATTCAATTTATGATTCATGATTCATGATTCAATTCATGATTCATGATTCATGATTCAATTTATGATTCATGATTCATGATTCAATTCATGATTCATGATTCATGATTCAATTCATAATTCATAATTCATGATTCATGATTCAATTCATGATTCATGATTCATGATTTAATTCATGATTCAATTCATGATTCATGATTCGATTTATGATTCATGATTCATGATTCAATTCATAATTCATGATTTAATTCATGATTGAATTCATGATTCATAATTCAATTCATGATTCAATTCATGATTCATGATTCGATTCATTATTCATGATTCATGATTCTATTCATGATTCATGATTCAATTCATGATTCATGATTCAATTCATGATTCATGATTCATGATTTGATTCATGATTCTTGAATCAATGCTTTGATTCATGATTCTTGATTCATGATTCAATTCATGATTCATGATTCAATTTATGATTCAATTCATGATTCATGATTCATGATTCAATTCATGATTCATGATTCATGATTCATGATTCAATTCATGATTCATGCTTCAATTCATGATTCAATTCATAATTCATGATTCATAATTCAATTCATAATTCATGATTCATGATTCATGATTCAATTCATGATTCATGATTCGATTCATGATTCATGATGCATGATTCAATTTATAATTCATGATTCATGATTCATGATTCAATTTATGATTCATGATTCATGATTCATGATTTATTATTCAATTCATGATTCTTGATTCAATTTATGATTCATGATTCGATTCATGATTCATGATGCATGATTCAATTTATAATTCATGATTCATGATTCATGATTCAATTTATGATTCATGATTCATGATTCATGATTTATTATTCAATTCATGATTCATGATTCAATTCATGATTCATAATTCATGAATCAATTCATGATTCAATTCATGATTCATGATTCATGATTCAATACATAATTCATAATTTATGATTCATGATTCATGATTCATGATTCATGATTCAATTCACGATTCATGATTCATGAATCATGATTCAATTCACGATTCATGATTCGATTCCTGATTCAATTCATGATTCATGATTCAATTTATGATTCATGATTCATGATTCAATTCATGATTCATGATTCATGATTCAATTTATGATTCATGATTCATGATTCAATTCATGATTCATGATTCATTATTCAATTCATAATTCATAATTCATGATTCATGATTCAATTCATGATTCATGATTCATGATTTAATTCATGATTCAATTCATGATTCATGATTCGATTTATGATTCATGATTCATGATTCAATTCATAATTCATGATTTAATTCATGATTGAATTCATGATTCATAATTCAATTCATGATTCAATTCATGATTCATGATTCGATTCATGATTCATTATTCATGATTCATGATTCGATTCATGATTCATGATTCAATTCATGATTCATGATTCAATTCATGATTCATGATTCATGATTTGATTCATGATTCATGATTCAATTCATGATTCATGATTCATGATTCAATTCATGATTCATGATTTGATTCATGATTCTTGAATCAATGCTTTGATTCATGATTCTTGATTCATGATTCAATTCATGATTCATGATTCAATTTATGATTCAATTCATGATTCATAATTCATGATTCATAATTCAATTCATGATTCATGATTCATGATTCATGATTCAATTCATGATTCATGCTTCAATTCATGATTCAATTCATAATTCATGATTCATAATTCAATTCATAATTCATGATTCATGATTCATGATTCAATTCATGATTCATGATTCGATTCATGATTCATGATTCAATTTATGATTCATGATTCATGATTCATGATTTATTATTCAATTCATGATTCTTGATTCAATTTATGATTCATGATTCATGATTCATGATTCAATTCATGATTCATAATTCATGATTCATGATTCATGATTCAATTCATGATTCATGATTCATGATTCAATTCATGATTCATGATTTGATTCATGATTCTTGAATCAATGCTTTGAATCATTAATCTTGATTCATGAATCAATTCATGATTCATGATTTAATTTATGATTCAATTCATGATTCATGATTCATGATTCAATTCATGATTCATGATTCATGATTCAATTTATGATTCATGATTCATGATTCATGATTCAATTCATAATTCATGATTCATAATTCAATTCATAATTCATGATTCATGATTCATGATTCAATTCATGATTCATGATTCGATTCATGATTCATGATGCATGATTCAATTTATAATTCATGATTCATGATTCATGATTCAATTTATGATTCATGATTCATGATTCATGATTTATTATTCAATTCATGATTCTTGATTCAATTTATGATTCATGATTCATGATTCATGATTCAATTCATGATTCATAATTCATGAATCAATTCATGATTCAATTCATGATTCATGATTCATGATTCAATTCATAATTCATAATTCATGATTCATGATTCATGATTCATGATTCATGATTCAATTCACGATTCATGATTCATGAATCATGATTCAATTCACGATTCATGATTCGATTCCTGATTCAATTCATGATTCATGATTCAATTTATGATTCATGATTCATGATTCAATTCATGATTCATGATTCATGATTCAATTTATGATTCATGATTTAATTCATGATTGAATTCATGATTCATGATTCATGATTCAATTCATAATTCATAATTCATGATTCATGATTCAATTCATGATTCATGATTCATGATTTAATTCATGATTCAATTTATGATTCATGATTCGATTTATGATTCATGATTCATGATTCAATTCATAATTCATGATTTAATTCATGATTGAATTCATGATTCATAATTCAATTCATGATTCAATTCATGATTCATGATTCGATTCATGATTCATTATTCATGATTCATGATTCGATTCATGATTCATGATTCAATTCATGATTCATGATTCAATTCATGATTCATGATTCATGATTTGATTCATGATTCATGATTTGATTCATGATTCATGATTCAATTCATGATTCATGATTCATGATTCAATTCATGATTCATGATTTGATTCATGATTCTTGAATCAATGCTTTGATTCATGATTCTTGATTCATGATTCAATTCATGATTCATGATTCAATTTATGATTCAATTCATGATTCATAATTCATGATTCAATTCATGATTCATGATTCATGATTCATGATTCAATTCATGATTCATGCTTCAATTCATGATTCAATTCATAATTCATGATTCATAATTCAATTCATAATTCATGATTCAATTTATGATTCATGATTCATGATTCATGATTTATTATTCAATTCATGATTCTTGATTCAATTTATGATTCATGATTCATGATTCATGATTCAATTCATGATTCATAATTCATGATTCATGATTCATGATTCATGATTCAATTTATGATTCATGATTCGATTCATGATTCATGATTCAATTTATGATTCATGATTCATGATTCATGATTTATTATTCAATTCATGATTCTTGATTCAATTTATGATTCATGATTCATGATTCATGATTCAATTCATGATTCATAATTCATGATTCATGATTCATGATTCATGATTCAATTTATGATTCATGATTCAATTCATGAATCATGATTCAGTTCATGATTTGATTCATGATTCAATTCATGATTTGATTCATGATTCATGATTCATTATTCGATTCATGATTCATGCTTCAATTCATGATTCATGATTCGATTCATGATTCATTATTCAATTCATGATTCATGATTCATGATTCAATTTATGATTCATGATTCATGATTCATGATTCAATTCATAATTCATGATTCATAATTCAATTCATAATTCATGATTCATGATTCATGATTCAATTCATGATTCATGATTCGATTCATGATTCATGATGCATGATTCAATTTATAATTCATGATTCATGATTCATGATTCAATTTATGATTCATGATTCATGATTCATGATTTATTATTCAATTCATGATTCTTGATTCAATTTATGATTCATGATTCATGATTCATGATTCAATTCATGATTCATAATTCATGAATCAATTCATGATTCAATTCATGATTCATGATTCATGATTCAATTCATAATTCATAATTCATGATTCATGATTCATGATTCATGATTCATGATTCAATTCACGATTCATGATTCATGAATCATGATTCAATTCACGATTCATGATTCGATTCCTGATTCAATTCATGATTCATGATTCAATTTATGATTCATGATTCATGATTCAATTCATGATTCATGATTCATGATTCAATTTATGATTCATGATTTAATTCATGATTGAATTCATGATTCATGATTCAATTCATAATTCATAATTCATGATTCATGATTCAATTCATGATTCATGATTCATGATTTAATTCATGATTCAATTTATGATTCATGATTCGATTTATGATTCATGATTCATGATTCAATTCATAATTCATGATTTAATTCATGATTGAATTCATGATTCATAATTCAATTCATGATTCAATTCATGATTCATGATTCGATTCATGATTCATTATTCATGATTCATGATTCAATTCATGATTCATGATTCAATTCATGATTCATGATTCAATTCATGATTCATGATTCATGATTTGATTCATGATTCATGATTCAATTCATGATTCATGATTCATGATTCAATTCATGATTCATGATTTGATTCATGATTCTTGAATCAATGCTTTGATTCATGATTCTTGATTCATGATTCAATTCATGATTCATGATTCAATTTATGATTCAATTCATGATTCATAATTCATGATTCATGATTCAATTCATGATTCATGATTCATGATTCATGATTCAATTCATGATTCATGCTTCAATTCATGATTCAATTCATAATTCATGATTCATAATTCAATTCATAATTCATGATTCAATTTATGATTCATGATTCATGATTCATGATTTATTATTCAATTCATGATTCTTGATTCAATTTATGATTCATGATTCATGATTCATGATTCAATTCATGATTCATAATTCATGATTCATGATTCATGATTCATGATTCAATTTATGATTCATGATTTGATTCATGATTCATGATTCAATTTATGATTCATGATTCATGATTCATGATTTATTATTCAATTCATGATTCTTGATTCAATTTATGATTCATGATTCATGATTCATGATTCAATTCATGATTCATAATTCATGATTCATGATTCATGATTCATGATTCAATTTATGATTCATGATTCAATTCATGAATCATGATTCAGTTCATGATTTGATTCATGATTCAATTCATGATTTGATTCATGATTCATGATTCATTATTCGATTCATGATTCATGCTTCAATTCATGATTCATGATTCGATTCATGATTCATTATTCAATTCATGATTCAATTCATGATTCATGTTTTATGATTCTATTCATGAATTATAATTCATGATTCATGATTCAATTAATGATTCATAATTCATGATTCATGATTCGATTCATGACTCATGATTCATGTTTCATGATTCGATTCATGATTCATGATTCAATTCATGATTCATGATTCATGATTCAATTCATGATTCACGATTCATGATACATGATTCAATTCATGATTCATAACTCATGATTCATGATTCAATTCATGATTCATGATTCATGATTCAATTCATGATTCATGATTCATGATTCAATTCATAATTCATAATTCATGATTCAATTCATAATTCAATTCATGATTCATGATTCATGATTCAATTCATGATTCATGATTCATGATTCAATTCATGATTCATGATTCATGATTCAATTCATGATTCAATTTATGATTCATTATTCATGATTCAATTTATTATTCATGATTCATGATTCATGATTCAATTCATGATTCAATTCATGATTCAATTCATGATTCATGATACATGATTTATGATTCAATTCATAATTCATAATTCATGATTCATGATTCAATTCATGATTCATAATTCATGATTCATGATTCAAATCATGATTCTTGATTTAATTCATGATTCATGATTCAATTCATGATTCAATTTATGATTCAATTCATGATTCATGATTCATGATTCAATTCATGATTCATGATTCATAATTCATGATTCAATTCATGATTCATGATTCATGATTCAATTCATGATTCATGATTCATGATTCATGATTCGATTCCTAATTCATGATTCATGATTCAATTCATGATTCATGATTCATGATTCGATTCCTAATTCATGATTCATGATTCAATTCATGATTCAATTCATGATTCATAATTCAATTCATGATTCAATTCATGATTCATGATTCGATTCATGATTCATTATTCATGATTCATGATTCGATTCATGATTCATGATTCAATTCATGATTCATGATTCAATTCATGATTCATGATTCATGATTTGATTCATGATTCATGATTCAATTCATGATTCATGATTCATGATTCAATTCATGATTCATGATTTGATTCATGATTCTTGAATCAATGCTTTGATTCATGATTCTTGATTCATGATTCAATTCATGATTCATGATTCAATTTATGATTCAATTCATGATTCATAATTCATGATTCATAATTCAATTCATGATTCATGATTCATGATTCATGATTCAATTCATGATTCATGCTTCAATTCATGATTCAATTCATAATTCATGATTCATAATTCAATTCATAATTCATGATTCATGATTCATGATTCAATTCATGATTCATGATTCGATTCATGATTCATGATTCAATTTATGATTCATGATTCATGATTCATGATTTATTATTCAATTCATGATTCTTGATTCAATTATGATTCAATGATTCATGATTCATGATTCAATTCATGATTCATAATTCATGATTCATGATTCATGATTCAATTCATGATTCATGATTCATGATTCAATTCATGATTCATGATTTGATTCATGATTCTTGAATCAATGCTTTGAATCATTAATCTTGATTCATGAATCAATTCATGATTCATGATTTAATTTATGATTCAATTCATGATTCATGATTCATGATTCAATTCATGATTCATGATTCATGATTCAATTATGATTCATGATTCATGATTCATGATTCAATTCATAATTCATGATTCATAATTCAATCATAATTCATGATTCATGATTCATGATTCCAATTCATGATTCATGATTCGATTCATGATTCATGATGCATGATTCAATTTATAATTCATGATTCATGATTCATGATTCAATTTCATGATTCATGATTCATGATTCATGATTTATTATTCAATTCATGATTCTTGATTCAATTTATGATTCATGATTCATGATTCATGATTCAATTCATGATTCATAATTCATGAATCAATTCATGATTCAATTCATGATTCATGATTCATGATTCAATTCATAATTCATAATTCATGATTCATGATTCATGATTCATGATTCATGATTCAATTCACGATTCATGATTCATGAATCATGATTCAATTCACGATTCATGATTCGATTCCTGATTCAATTCATGATTCATGATTCAATTATGATTCATGATTCATGATTCAATTCATGATTCATGATTCATGATTCAATTTATGATTCATGATTAATTCATGATTGAATTCATGATTCATGATTCATGATTCAATTCATAATTCATAATTCATGATTCATGATTCAATTCATGATTCATGATTCATGATTTAATTCATGATTCAATTTATGATTCATGATTCGATTTATGATTCATGATTCATGATTCAATTCATAATTCATGATTTAATTCATGATTGAATTCATGATTCATAATTCAATTCATGATTCAATTCATGATTCATGATTCGATTCATGATTCATTATTCATGATTCAGATTCGATTCATGATCATGATCAATTCATATTCATGATTCAATTCATGATTCATGATTCATGATTTGATTCATGATTCATGATTCAATTCATGATTCATGATTCATGATTCAATTCATGATTCATGATTTGATTCATGATTCTTGAATCAATGCTTTGATTCATGATTCTTGATTCATGATTCAATTCATGATTCATGATTCAATTTATGATTCAAATTCATGATTCATAATTCATGATTCAATTCATGATTCATGATTCATGATTCATGATTCAATTCATGATTCATGCTTCAATTCATGGATTCAATTCATAATTCATGATTCATAATTCAATTCATAATTCATGATTCAATTTATGATTCATGATTCATGATTCATGATTTATTATTCAATTCATGATTCTTGATTCAATTTATGATTCATGATCATGATTCAATCATGATTCATAATTCATGATTCATGATTCATGATCATGATTCAATTTATGATTCATGATTCGATTCATGATTCATGATTCAATTATGATTCATGATTCATGATTCATGATTTATTATTCAATTCATGATTCTTGATTCAATTTATGATTCATGATTCATGATTCATGATTCAATTCATGATTCATAAATTCATGATTCATGATTCATGATTCATGATTCAATTTATGATTCATGATTCAATTCATGAATCATGATTCAGTTCATGATTTGATTCATGATTCAATTCATGATTTGATTCATGATTCATGATTCATTATTCGATTCATGATTCATGCTTCAATTCATGATTCATGATTCGATTCATGATTCATTATTCAATTCATGATTCATGATTCATGATTCAATTTATGATTCATGATTCATGATTCATGATTCAATTCATAATTCATGATTCATAATTCAATTCATAATTCATGATTCATGATTCATGATTCAATTCATGATTCATGATTCGATTCATGATTCATGATGCATGATTCAATTTATAATTCATGATTCATGATTCATGATTCAATTTATGATTCATGATTCATGATTCATGATTTATTATTCAATTCATGATTTTTGATTCAATTTATGATTCATGATTCATGATTCATGATTCAATTCATGATTCATAATTCATGAATCAATTCATGATTCAATTCATGATTCATGATTCATGATTCAATTCATAATTCATAATTCATGATTCATGATTCATGATTCATGATTCATGATTCAATTCACGATTCATGATTCATGAATCATGATTCAATTCACGATTCATGATTCGATTCCTGATTCAATTCATGATTCATGATTCAATTTATGATTCATGATTCATGATTCAATTCATGATTCATGATTCATGATTCAATTTATGATTCATGATTTAATTCATGATTGAATTCATGATTCATGATTCATGATTCAATTCATAATTCATAATTCATGATTCATGATTCAATTCATGATTCATGATTCATGATTTAATTCATGATTCAATTTATGATTCATGATTCGATTTATGATTCATGATTCATGATTCAATTCATAATTCATGATTTAATTCATGATTGAATTCATGATTCATAATTCAATTCATGATTCAATTCATGATTCATGATTCGATTCATGATTCATTATTCATGATTCATGATTCGATTCATGATTCATGATTCAATTCATGATTCATGATTCAATTCATGATTCATGATTCATGATTTGATTCATGATTCATGATTCAATTCATGATTCATGATTCATGATTCAATTCATGATTCATGATTTGATTCATGATTCTTGAATCAATGCTTTGATTCATGATTCTTGATTCATGATTCAATTCATGATTCATGATTCAATTTATGATTCAATTCATGATTCATAATTCATGATTCATGATTCAATTCATGATTCATGATTCATGATTCATGATTCAATTCATGATTCATGCTTCAATTCATGATTCAATTCATAATTCATGATTCATAATTCAATTCATAATTCATGATTCAATTTATGATTCATGATTCATGATTCATGATTTATTATTCAATTCATGATTCTTGATTCAATTTATGATTCATGATTCATGATTCATGATTCAATTCATGATTCATAATTCATGATTCATGATTCATGATTCATGATTCAATTTATGATTCATGATTCGATTCATGATTCATGATTCAATTTATGATTCATGATTCATGATTCATGATTTATTATTCAATTCATGATTCTTGATTCAATTTATGATTCATGATTCATGATTCATGATTCAATTCATGATTCATAATTCATGATTCATGATTCATGATTCATGATTCAATTTATGATTCATGATTCAATTCATGAATCATGATTCAGTTCATGATTTGATTCATGATTCAATTCATGATTTGATTCATGATTCATGATTCATTATTCGATTCATGATTCATGCTTCAATTCATGATTCATGATTCGATTCATGATTCATTATTCAATTCATGATTCAATTCATGATTCATGTTTTATGATTCTATTCATGAATTATAATTCATGATTCATGATTCAATTAATGATTCATAATTCATGATTCATGATTCGATTCATGACTCATGATTCATGTTTCATGATTCGATTCATGATTCATGATTCAATTCATGATTCATGATTCATGATTCAATTCATGATTCACGATTCATGATACATGATTCAATTCATGATTCATAACTCATGATTCATGATTCAATTCATGATTCATGATTCATGATTCAATTCATGATTCATGATTCATGATTCAATTCATAATTCATAATTCATGATTCAATTCATAATTCAATTCATGATTCATGATTCATGATTCAATTCATGATTCATGATTCATGATTCAATTCATGATTCATGATTCATGATTCAATTCATGATTCAATTTATGATTCATTATTCATGATTCAATTTATTATTCATGATTCATGATTCATGATTCAATTCATGATTCAATTCATGATTCAATTCATGATTCATGATACATGATTTATGATTCAATTCATAATTCATAATTCATGATTCATGATTCAATTCATGATTCATAATTCATGATTCATGATTCAAATCATGATTCTTGATTTAATTCATGATTCATGATTCAATTCATGATTCAATTTATGATTCAATTCATGATTCATGATTCATGATTCAATTCATGATTCATGATTCATAATTCATGATTCAATTCATGATTCATGATTCATGATTCAATTCATGATTCATGATTCATGATTCATGATTCGATTCCTAATTCATGATTCATGATTCAATTCATGATTCATGATTCATGATTCGATTCCTAATTCATGATTCATGATTCAATTCATGATTCATGATTCATGATTCAATTCATGATTCATGATTCATGATTCAATTCATGATTCATGATTCATGATTCAATTCATGATTCATGATTCATGATTCATGATTCAATTCATGATTCATGATTCATGATTCGATTCATAATTCCTGATTAATGATTTAATTCATGATTCATGATTCAATTCATGATTCATGATTCGATTCATGATTCTTGATTCATGATTCTTGATTCGATTCATGATTTATGATTCATGCTTTAATTTATGATTCATGATTCATGATTCAATTCATGATTCATGGTTCAATTCATGATTCAATTCATGATTTATGATTCATGATTCATGATTCAATTCATGATTCATGATTCAATTCATGATTCCAATCCTGATTCAATTTGTGATTCATGATTCAATTTATGATTCATGATTCATGATTCATGATTCAATTCAAGATTCATGATTCATGATTCATGATTTAATTCATGATTCATTTTTCAATTCATGATTCGATTCATGATTCAATTTACGATTCATGATTCGATTTATGATTCATGATTCATGATTCATGATTTAATTCATGATTCATTTTTCAATTCATGATTCGATTCATGATTCAATTTATGATTCATGATTCGATTTATGATTCATTATTCATGATTCAATTCATGATTCATGATTCAATTCATGTTTTAATTCATGATTCAATTCATGATTCATGATTCGATTCATGATTCATGATTCAATTCATGATTCATGATTCATGATTCAATTCATGATTCATGATTCGATTCATAATTCATGATTCATGATTCAAATCATGATTTATGATTCATGATTTAATTTATGATTCATAATTCATGATTCGATTCATGATTCATGATTCAATTCATGATTCATGATTCAATTCATGATTCATGATTTGATTCATGATTCATGATTCATGATTCAATTCATGATTCATGATTCATCATTCAATTCATGATTCATGATTCAATTCATGATTCATGATTCATGATTCATGATTCAATTCATGATTCATGATACATGATTCAATTCATGATTCATGACTCAATTCATGATTCAATTGATGATTCAATTCATGATTCATAATTCAATTCATGATTCATGATTCGATTTATGATTCATGATTCATGATTCAATTCATAATTCATGATTCAATCCATGATTCAATTCATGATTCATTATTTGATTCATGATTCATGATTCATGATTCAATTCATGATTCATGATTCATGATTCATGATTCGATTCATAATTCCTGATTAATGATTTAATTCATGATTCATGATTCAATTCATGAATTATGATTCGATTCATGATTCTTGATTCATGATTCATGATTCGATTCATGATTTATGATTCATGCTTTAATTTATGATTCATGATTCAATTCATGATTCATGGTTCAATTCATGATTCAATTCATGATTCATGATTCATGATTCATGATTCAATTCATGATTCATGATTCAATTCATGATTCCAATCCTGATTCAATTTGTGATTCATGATTCAATTTATGATTCATGATTCATGATTCAATTCAAGATTCATGATTCATGATTCATGATTTAATTCATGATTCATTTTTCAATTCATGATTCGATTCATGATTCAATTTACATTTCATGATTCGATTTATGATTCATGATTCATGATTCATGATTTAATTCATGATTCATTTTTCAATTCATGATTCGATTCATGATTCAATTTATGATTCATGATTCGATTTATGATTCATTATTCATGATTCAATTCATGATTCATGATTCAATTCATGTTTTAAATCATGATTCAATTCATGATTCATGATTCATGATTCGATTCATGATTCATGATTCAATTCATGATTCATGATTCATGATTCAATTCATGATTCATGATTCGATTCATAATTCATGATTCATGATTCAAATCATGATTTATGATTCATGATTTAATTTATGATTCATAATTCATGATTCGATTCATGATTCATGATTCAATTCATGATTCATGATTCAATTCATGATTCATGATTTGATTCATGATTCATGATTCTTGATTCAATTCATGATTCATGATTCATGATTCAATTCATGATTCATGATTCATGATTCAATTCATGATTCATGATTCATGATTCAATTCATGATTCATGATTCATGATTCATGATTCAATTCATGATTCATGACTCAATTCATGATTCGATTCATGATTCAATTCATGATTCATAATTTAATTTATGATTCATGATTCAATTTATGATTCATGATTTATGATTCAATTCATAATTCATGATTCAATCCGTGATTCAATTCATGATTCATGATTCGATTCATTATTCATGATTGAATTCATGATAAAATTCAAGATTCATGATTGATTATTTGATTCATGATTCATGATTCATGATTCAATTCATGATTCATGATTCAATTCATGATTCATGATTCGATTCATGATTCTTGATTCATGATTCATGATTCGATTCATGATTTATGATTCATGCTTCAATTTATGATTCATGATTCATGATTCATGATTCAATTCATGATTCATGGTTCAATTTATGATTCAATTCATGATTCCTGATTAATGATTTAATTCATGATTCATGATTCAATTCATGATTCATGATTCGATTCATGATTCATGATTCATGATTCGATTCATGATTTATGATTCATGCTTCAATTTATGATTCATGATTCATGATTCATTATTCAATTCATGATTCATGGTTCAATTCATGATTCAATTCATGATTCATGATTCATGATTTAATTCATGATTCATGATTCATGATTCAATTCATGATTCATGATTCAATTCATGATTCGAATCCTGATTTAATTTGTGATTCATGATTTGATTTATGATTCATGATTCATGATTCATGATACAATTCATGATTCATAATTCATGATTCATGATTCAATTCATGATTCAATTCATGATTCAATTCATGATTCATGATTCATAATTCATGATTCAATTCATGATTCATGATTCATGATTCACTTCATGATTCATGATTCATGATTCAATTCATGATTCAATTTATAATTCATGATTCAATTCATGAGTCATGATTCATGATTCAATTCATAATTCATGATTCATGATTCATGATTCATGATTCAATTCAAGATTCATGATTCATGATTCATGATTCATGATTCAATTCATGATTCATTTTTCAATTCATGATTCATGATTCATGATTTAATTCATGATTCATGATTCATGATTCAATACATGATTCATGATTCGATTTATGATTCTTGATTCATGATTCATAATTCGATTCATGATTCAATTCATGATTCATTATTCATGATTCATGATTCGATTCATGATTCATGATTCAATTCATGATTCATGATTCATGATTCGATTCATGATTCATTAATCAATTCATGATTCATGATTCAATTCATGATTCATGATTCGATTCATGATTAAATTCATAATTCATAATTCATGATTCATGATTCAATTCATGATTCATGATTCATGATTCATGATTCATGATTCAATTCATGATTCATGATTCAATTCATGATTCGATTCATGATTCAATTCATGATTTGATTCATGATTCATGATACATGATTTATGATTGAATTCATATTTCTTAATTCATGATTCATGATTCAATTCATGATTCATAATTCATGATTCATGATTCAATTCATGATTTATGATTCAATTCATGATTCGATTTATGATTCAATTCATGATTCATGATTCATGATTCAATTCATGATTCATGATTCATGATACAATTCATGATTCAATTCATGATTCATGATTCAAGATTCATTTCATGATTCATGATTCATGATTCATGATTCAATTCAAGATTCAAGATTCATGATTCATGATTCAATTCATGATTCATTTTTCAATTCATGATTCGATTCATGATTCAATTCATGATTCATGATTCGATTTATGATTAATGATTCATGATTCAATTCATAATTCATGATTCAATTCATGTTTTAATTCATGATTCAATTCATGATTCATGATTCAATTCATGATTCATGATTTGATTCATGATTCATGATTCAATGCATGATTCAATTCATGATTCATGATTCGATTCATGATTCATGATTCGATTCATGATTCATGATTAAATTCATGATTCAAGATTCATGATTCAATTCATAATTCATGATTCGATTCATGATTCATGATTCATAATTCATGATTCAATTCGTGATTCATGATTCATAATTCATGATTCAATTCGTGATTCATGATTCAATTCATGATTCAATTTATAATTCATGATTCAATTCATGATTCAAGATTCATGATTCAATTCATAATTCATGATTCGATTCATGATTCATGATTCATAATTCATGATTCAATTCGTGATTCATGATTCATAATTCATGATTCAATTCGTGATTCATGATTCAATTCATGATTCAATTTATAATTCATGATTCATTTCAAGATTCATGATTCGATTTATGATTCAATTCATGATTTAATTCATGATTCATGACTCAAATCATGATTCAATTCATGATTCATTTTTCAATTTATGATTCAATTCATGATTCATGATTCAATTCATGATTCAATTCATGATTCAATTCATGATTCATGATTCATGATTCAATTCATGATTCATGATTTGATTCATGATTCATGATTCAATTCATGATTCAATTCATTATTCATGATTCAATTCATGATTCATGATTCAATTCATGATTCATGATTTGATTCATGATTCTTGATTCATGATTCATGATTCGATTCATGATTCATGATTCAATTCATGATTCATAATTTATGATTCATGATTCGATTCATGATTCATCAATCAATTCATGATTCATGATTCAATTCATGATTCATGATTTGATTCATGATTCAATTCATGATCCATAATTCATGATTCAATTCATGATTCATGATTCATGATTCATGATTCAATTCATGATTCATGATTCAATTCATGATTCAATTCATGATTCAATTCATGATTCGATTCATGATTCAATTCATGATTTGATTCATGATTCATGATTCGATTCATGATTCGATTCATGATTCATGATTCATGCTTAAATTCATGATTCAATTCATGATTCATGATTCATAATTCATGATTCATGATTCAATTCATGATTCATAATTCATGATTCATGATTCAATTCATGATTCATAATTCATGATTCAATTCATGATTCATAATTCATGATTCATGATTTGATTCATGATTCATGATCCATGATTCAATTCATAATTCATAATTCATGATTCATGATTCAATTCATGATTCATGATTCGATTCATGATTCATGATCCATGATTCAATTCAAAATTCATGATTCATGATTTATGATTCAATTTATGATTCATGATTTAATTCATGTATCATGATTCAATTTATGATTCAATTCATGATTCATGCTTCATGATTCATGATTCAGTTCATGATTCATAATTCATGATTCATAATTCATGATTCATGATTCAATTCACGATTCATGATTTAATTCATGAATCATGATTCAATTTATGATTCAATTTATAATTCATGATTCATGATTCATGAATCAATTTATGAATCATGATTCATGATTCATGATTTATGATTCAATTCATGATTCTTGATTCAATTCATGATTCATGATTCACTATTCATAATTCAATTTATGATTCATGATTCAATTCATGAATCATGATTCAGTTCATGATTTGATTCATGATTCAATTCATGATTTGATTCATGATTCATAATTCATGATTTGATTCATGATTCATGCTTCAATTCATGATTCATGATTCGATTCATGATTCATGATTCATTATTCAATTCATGATTCAATTCATGATTCATGTTTTATGATTCTATTCATGAATTATAATTCATGATTCATAATTCAATTAATGATTCATAATTCATGATTCATGATTTGATTCATGATTCATGATTCAATTCATGATTCATGATTCAATTCATGATTCAATTCATGATTCAATTCATGATTCGATTCATGATTCAATTCATGATTTGATTCATGATTCATGATTCGATTCATGATTCGATTCATGATTCATGATTCATGCTTAAATTCATGATTCAATTCATGATTCATGATTCATAATTCATGATTCATGATTCAATTCATGATTCATAATTCATGATTCATGACATAATTCATAATTCATAATTCATGATTCAATTCATGATTCATAATTCATGATTCATGATTTGATTCATGATTCATGATCCATGATTCAATTCATAATTCATAATTCATGATTCATGATTCAATTCATGATTCATGATTCGATTCATGATTCATGATCCATGATTCAATTCAAAATTCATGATTCATGATTTATGATTCAATTTATGATTCATGATTTAATTCATGTATCATGATTCAATTTATGATTCAATTCATGATTCATGCTTCATGATTCATGATTCAGTTCATGATTCATAATTCATGATTCATAATTCATGATTCATGATTCAATTCACGATTCATGATTTAATTCATGAATCATGATTCAATTTATGATTCAATTTATAATTCATGATTCATGATTCATGAATCAATTTATGAATCATGATTCATGATTCATGATTTATGATTCAATTCATGATTCTTGATTCAATTCATGATTCATGATTCACTATTCATAATTCAATTTATGATTCATGATTCAATTCATGAATCTTGATTCAGTTCATGATTTGATTCATGATTCAATTCATGATTTGATTCATGATTCATAATTCATGATTCGATTCATGATTCATGCTTCAATTCATGATTCATGATTCGATTCATGATTCATGATTCATTATTCAATTCATGATTCAAATTATGATTCATGTTTTATGATTCTATTCATGAATTATAATTCATGATTCATAATTCAATTAATGATTCATAATTCATGATTCATGATTTGATTCATGATTCATGATTCATGATTTATGATTCAATTCATGATTCACGATTCATGATACATGATTCAATTCATGATTCATAACTCATGATTCATGATACAATTCATGATTCATGATTCATGATTCATGAATCATGTTTCAATTCATGATTCATGATTCATTATTCAATTCATAATTCATGATTCATGATTCAATTCATGATTCATGATTCATGATTCAATTTATTATTCATGATTCATGATTCAAGATTTATGATTTATGATTTATGATTCAATTCATGATTCTTGATTCAATTCATGATTCATGATTCATGATTCAAGATTCAATTCATGATTCATAATTCATGATTCATGATTCATGATTCAATTCATGATTCATGATTCAGTTCATGATTTGATTCATGATTCAATTCATGATTTGATTCATGATTCATGATTCATGATTTGATTCATGATTCATGATTCATGATTCATGATTCGATTCATGATTCATGATTCATGATTCAATTCATGTTTCAATTCATGATTCATGATTCATGATTCAATTCATGATTCATAATTCATGATTCATGATTCAATTCATGATTCATAATTCATGATTCATGATTCGATTCATGACTCATGATTCATGTTTCATGATTTGATTCATAATTCATGACTCAATTCATGATTCATGATTTAATTCATGATTCATGATTCATGATTCATGATTCAATTCATGATTTAATTCATGAATCATGATTCAATTCATGATTCAATTCATGATTCATAATTCATGATTCAATTCATGATTCATGATTCATGATTCAATTCATAATTCATGATTTATGACTCAATTCATGATTTATGATTCAAGATTTAATTCATGATTCAATTCATGATTCATGATTCGATTTAGTATTCATGATTCATGATTCAATTCATGATTCATGATTTAATTCATAATTGAATTCATGATTCATAATTCAATTCATGATTCAATTCATGATTCATGATTCGATTCATGATTCAATTCATGATTCAATTCATGATTCATTATTCATGATTCATGATTCGATTCATGATTCATGATTCAATTCATGATTCATGATTCATGATTTGATTCATGATTCAATTCATGATTTATGATTCATGATTCAATTCATGATTCATGATTCGATTCATGATTCTTGATTCATGATTCAATTCATGATTCATGATTCATGATTCAATTCATGATTCAATTCATGATTCATAATTCATGATTCATGATTCAATTCATGATTCATGATTCATGATTCATGATTCAATTCATGATTCATGCTTCAATTCATGATTCAATTCATAATTCATGATTCATAATTCAATTCATAATTCATAATTCATGATTCATGATTCAATTCATGATTCATGATGCATGATTCAATTTATAATTCATGATTCATGATTCAATTTATGATTCATGATTCATGATTCATGATTTATGATTCAATTCATGATTCTTGATTCAATTTATGATTCATGATTCATGATTCATGATTCAATTCATGATTCATGATTCAGTTCATGATTTGATTCATGATTCAATTCATGATTTGATTCATGATTCATGATTCATGATTCGATTCATGATTCATGATTCATGATTCATGATTCGATTCATGATTCATGATTCATGATTCAATTCATGTTTCAATTCATGATTCATGATTCATGATTCAATTCATGATTCATAATTCATGATTCATGATTCAATTCATGATTCATAATTCATGATTCATGATTCGATTCATGACTCATGATTCATGTTTCATGATTTGATTCATAATTCATGACTCAATTCATGATTCATGATTTAATTCATGATTCATGATTCATGATTCATGATTCAATTCATGATTTAATTCATGATTCATGATTCAATTCATGATTCAATTCATGATTCATAATTCATGATTCAATTCATGATTCATGATTCATGATTCAATTCATAATTCATGATTTATGACTCAATTCATGATTTATGATTCAAGATTTAATTCATGATTCAATTCATGATTCATGATTCGATTTAGTATTCATGATTCATGATTCAATTCATGATTCATGATTTAATTCATAATTGAATTCATGATTCATAATTCAATTCATGATTCAATTCATGATTCATAAATTCGATTCATGATTCAATTCATGATTCAATTCATGATTCATTATTCATGATTCATGATTCGATTCATGATTCATGATTCAATTCATGATTCATGATTCATGATTTGATTCATGATTCAATTCATGATTTATGATTCATGATTCAATTCATGATTCATGATTCGATACATGATTCTTGATTCATGATTCAATTCATGATTCATGATTCATGATTCAATTCATGATTCAATTCATGATTCATAATTCATGATTCATGATTCAATTCATGATTCATGATTCATGATTCATGATTCAATTCATGATTCATGCTTCAATTCATGATTCAATTCATAATTCATGATTCATAATTCAATTCATAATTCATAATTCATGATTCATGATTCAATTCATGATTCATGATTCGATTCATGATTCATGATGCATGATTCAATTTATAATTCATGATTCATGATTCTATTTATGATTCATGATTCATGATTCATGATTTATGATTCAATTCATGATTCTTGATTCAATTTATGATTCATGATTCATGATTCATGATTCAATTCATGATTCATAATTCATGATTCATGATTCATGATTCATGATTCATGATTCATTTCATGATTCATAATTCATGATTCATGATTCGATTCATGAATCATGATTCATGTTTCATGATTTGATTCATAATTCATGACTCAATTCATGATTCATGATTTAATTCATGATTCATGATACATGATTCATGATTCATGGTTCAATTCATGATTTAATTCATGAATCATGATTCAATTCATGATTCAATTCATGATTCATGATTCATGATTCAATTTATGATTCATGATTCATGATTCAATTCATGATTCATGATTCATGATTCAATTCATAATTCATGATTCATGACTCAATTCATGATTCATGATTCATGATTTAATTCATGATTCAATTCATGATTCATGATTCGATTTATGATTCATGATTCATGATTCAATTCATGATTCATGATTTAATTCATGATTGAATTCATGATTCATAATTCAATTCCTGATTCATGATTCGATTCATGATTCAATTCATGATTCAATTCATGATTCATTATTCATGATTCATGATTCGATTCATCATTCATGATTCAATTCATGATTCATGATTCATGATTTGATTCATGATTCAATTCATGATTTATGATTCATGATTCAATTCATGATTCATGATTCGATTCATGATTCTTGATTCATGATTCAATTCATGATTCAATTCATGATTCATAATTCATGATTCATGATTCAATTCATAATTCATGCTTCAATTCATGATTCAATTCATAATTCATGATTCATAATTCAATTCATAATTCATATTTCATGATTCATGATTCAATTCATGATTCATGATTCGATTCATGATTCATGAAGCATGATTCAATTTATAATTCATGATTCATGATTCAATTCATGATTCATGATTCAATTCATGATTCATGATTTGATTCATGATTCTTGATTCATGATTCATGATTCGATTCATGATTCATGATTCAATTCATGATTCATAATTTATGATTCATGATTCGATTCATGATTCATCAATCAATTCATGATTCATGATTCAATTCATGATTCATGATTTGATTCATGATTCAATTCATGATCCATAATTCATGATTCAATTCATGATTCATGATTCATGATTCATGATTCAATTCATGATTCATGATTCAATTCATGATTCAATTCATGATTCAATTCATGATTCGATTCATGATTCAATTCATGATTTGATTCATGATTCATGATTCGATTCATGATTCGATTCATGATTCATGATTCATGCTTAAATTCATGATTCAATTCATGATTCATGATTCATAATTCATGATTCATGATTCAATTCATGATTCATAATTCATGATTCATGATTCAATTCATGATTCATAATTCATGATTCAATTCATGATTCATAATTCATGATTCATGATTTGATTCATGATTCATGATCCATGATTCAATTCATAATTCATAATTCATGATTCATGATTCAATTCATGATTCATGATTCGATTCATGATTCATGATCCATGATTCAATTCAAAATTCATGATTCATGATTTATGATTCAATTTATGATTCATGATTTAATTCATGTATCATGATTCAATTTATGATTCAATTCATGATTCATGCTTCATGATTCATGATTCAGTTCATGATTCATAATTCATGATTCATAATTCATGATTCATGATTCAATTCACGATTCATGATTTAATTCATGAATCATGATTCAATTTATGATTCAATTTATAATTCATGATTCATGATTCATGAATCAATTTATGAATCATGATTCATGATTCATGATTTATGATTCAATTCATGATTCTTGATTCAATTCATGATTCATGATTCACTATTCATAATTCAATTTATGATTCATGATTCAATTCATGAATCATGATTCAGTTCATGATTTGATTCATGATTCAATTCATGATTTGATTCATGATTCATAATTCATGATTTGATTCATGATTCATGCTTCAATTCATGATTCATGATTCGATTCATGATTCATGATTCATTATTCAATTCATGATTCAATTCATGATTCATGTTTTATGATTCTATTCATGAATTATAATTCATGATTCATAATTCAATTAATGATTCATAATTCATGATTCATGATTTGATTCATGATTCATGATTCAATTCATGATTCATGATTCAATTCATGATTCAATTCATGATTCAATTCATGATTCGATTCATGATTCAATTCATGATTTGATTCATGATTCATGATTCGATTCATGATTCGATTCATGATTCATGATTCATGCTTAAATTCATGATTCAATTCATGATTCATGATTCATAATTCATGATTCATGATTCAATTCATGATTCATAATTCATGATTCATGACATAATTCATAATTCATAATTCATGATTCAATTCATGATTCATAATTCATGATTCATGATTTGATTCATGATTCATGATCCATGATTCAATTCATAATTCATAATTCATGATTCATGATTCAATTCATGATTCATGATTCGATTCATGATTCATGATCCATGATTCAATTCAAAATTCATGATTCATGATTTATGATTCAATTTATGATTCATGATTTAATTCATGTATCATGATTCAATTTATGATTCAATTCATGATTCATGCTTCATGATTCATGATTCAGTTCATGATTCATAATTCATGATTCATAATTCATGATTCATGATTCAATTCACGATTCATGATTTAATTCATGAATCATGATTCAATTTATGATTCAATTTATAATTCATGATTCATGATTCATGAATCAATTTATGAATCATGATTCATGATTCATGATTTATGATTCAATTCATGATTCTTGATTCAATTCATGATTCATGATTCACTATTCATAATTCAATTTATGATTCATGATTCAATTCATGAATCATGATTCAGTTCATGATTTGATTCATGATTCAATTCATGATTTGATTCATGATTCATAATTCATGATTCGATTCATGATTCATGCTTCAATTCATGATTCATGATTCGATTCATGATTCATGATTCATTATTCAATTCATGATTCAAATTATGATTCATGTTTTATGATTCTATTCATGAATTATAATTCATGATTCATAATTCAATTAATGATTCATAATTCATGATTCATGATTTGATTCATGATTCATGATTCATGATTTATGATTCAATTCATGATTCACGATTCATGATACATGATTCAATTCATGATTCATAACTCATGATTCATGATACAATTCATGATTCATGATTCATGATTCATGAATCATGTTTCAATTCATGATTCATGATTCATTATTCAATTCATAATTCATGATTCATGATTCAATTCATGATTCATGATTCATGATTCAATTTATTATTCATGATTCATGATTCATGATTTATGATTTATGATTCAATTCATGATTCTTGATTCAATTCATGATTCATGATTCATGATTCAAGATTCAATTCATGATTCATAATTCATGATTCATGATTCATGATTCAATTCATGATTCATGATTCAGTTCATGATTTGATTCATGATTCAATTCATGATTTGATTCATGATTCATGATTCATGATTCGATTCATGATTCATGATTCATGATTCATGATTCGATTCATGATTCATGATTCATGATTCAATTCATGTTTCAATTCATGATTCATGATTCATGATTCAATTCATGATTCATAATTCATGATTCATGATTCAATTCATGATTCATAATTCATGATTCATGATTCGATTCATGACTCATGATTCATGTTTCATGATTTGATTCATAATTCATGACTCAATTCATGATTCATGATTTAATTCATGATTCATGATTCATGATTCATGATTCAATTCATGATTTAATTCATGAATCATGATTCAATTCATGATTCAATTCATGATTCATAATTCATGATTCAATTCATGATTCATGATTCATGATTCAATTCATAATTCATGATTTATGACTCAATTCATGATTTATGATTCAAGATTTAATTCATGATTCAATTCATGATTCATGATTCGATTTAGTATTCATGATTCATGATTCAATTCATGATTCATGATTTAATTCATAATTGAATTCATGATTCATAATTCAATTCATGATTCAATTCATGATTCATGATTCGATTCATGATTCAATTCATGATTCAATTCATGATTCATTATTCATGATTCATGATTCGATTCATGATTCATGATTCAATTCATGATTCATGATTCATGATTTGATTCATGATTCAATTCATGATTTATGATTCATGATTCAATTCATGATTCATGATTCGATTCATGATTCTTGATTCATGATTCAATTCATGATTCATGATTCATGATTCAATTCATGATTCAATTCATGATTCATAATTCATGATTCATGATTCAATTCATGATTCATGATTCATGATTCATGATTCAATTCATGATTCATGCTTCAATTCATGATTCAATTCATAATTCATGATTCATAATTCAATTCATAATTCATAATTCATGATTCATGATTCAATTCATGATTCATGATGCATGATTCAATTTATAATTCATGATTCATGATTCAATTTATGATTCATGATTCATGATTCATGATTTATGATTCAATTCATGATTCTTGATTCAATTTATGATTCATGATTCATGATTCATGATTCAATTCATGATTCATGATTCAGTTCATGATTTGATTCATGATTCAATTCATGATTTGATTCATGATTCATGATTCATGATTCGATTCATGATTCATGATTCATGATTCATGATTCGATTCATGATTCATGATTCATGATTCAATTCATGTTTCAATTCATGATTCATGATTCATGATTCAATTCATGATTCATAATTCATGATTCATGATTCAATTCATGATTCATAATTCATGATTCATGATTCGATTCATGACTCATGATTCATGTTTCATGATTTGATTCATAATTCATGACTCAATTCATGATTCATGATTTAATTCATGATTCATGATTCATGATTCATGATTCAATTCATGATTTAATTCATGATTCATGATTCAATTCATGATTCAATTCATGATTCATAATTCATGATTCAATTCATGATTCATGATTCATGATTCAATTCATAATTCATGATTTATGACTCAATTCATGATTTATGATTCAAGATTTAATTCATGATTCAATTCATGATTCATGATTCGATTTAGTATTCATGATTCATGATTCAATTCATGATTCATGATTTAATTCATAATTGAATTCATGATTCATAATTCAATTCATGATTCAATTCATGATTCATAAATTCGATTCATGATTCAATTCATGATTCAATTCATGATTCATTATTCATGATTCATGATTCGATTCATGATTCATGATTCAATTCATGATTCATGATTCATGATTTGATTCATGATTCAATTCATGATTTATGATTCATGATTCAATTCATGATTCATGATTCGATACATGATTCTTGATTCATGATTCAATTCATGATTCATGATTCATGATTCAATTCATGATTCAATTCATGATTCATAATTCATGATTCATGATTCAATTCATGATTCATGATTCATGATTCATGATTCAATTCATGATTCATGCTTCAATTCATGATTCAATTCATAATTCATGATTCATAATTCAATTCATAATTCATAATTCATGATTCATGATTCAATTTATGATTCATGATTCGATTCATGATTCATGATGCATGATTCAATTTATAATTCATGATTCATGATTCTATTTATGATTCATGATTCATGATTCATGATTTATGATTCAATTCATGATTCTTGATTCAATTTATGATTCATGATTCATGATTCATGATTCAATTCATGATTCATAATTCATGATTCATGATTCATGATTCATGATTCATTTCATGATTCATAATTCATGATTCATGATTCGATTCATGAATCATGATTCATGTTTCATGATTTGATTCATAATTCATGACTCAATTCATGATTCATGATTTAATTCATGATTCATGATACATGATTCATGATTCATGGTTCAATTCATGATTTAATTCATGAATCATGATTCAATTCATGATTCAATTCATGATTCATGATTCATGATTCAGTTTATGATTCATGATTCATGATTCAATTCATGATTCATGATTCATGATTCAATTCATAATTCATGATTCATGACTCAATTCATGATTCATGATTCATGATTTAATTCATGATTCAATTCATGATTCATGATTCGATTTATGATTCATGATTCATGATTTGATTCATGATTCAATTCATGATTTATGATTCATGATTCAATTCATGATTCATGATTCGATTCATGATTCTTGATTCATGATTCAATTCATGATTCAATTCATGATTCATAATTCATGATTCATGATTCAATTCATAATTCATGCTTCAATTCATGATTCAATTCATAATTCATGATTCATAATTCAATTCATAATTCATATTTCATGATTCATGATTCAATTCATGATTCATGATTCGATTCATGATTCATGAAGCATGATTCAATTTATAATTCATGATTCATGATTCAATTTATGATTCATGATTCATGATTCATGATTTATGATTCAATTCATGATTCTTGATTCAATTTATGATTCATGATTCATGATTCATGATTCAATTCATGATTCATAATTCATGATTCATGATTCATGATTCAATTCATGATTCATGATTCAATTCATGAATCATGATTCAGTTCATGATTTAATTAATGATTCAATTCATGATTTGATTCATGATTCATGATTCATGATTCATGATTCAATTCATGATTCATGATTCATGATTCAATTCATGATTCATAATTCCTGATTCATGATTCAATTCATGATTCATAATTCATGATTCATTATTAGATTCATGACTCATGATTCATGTTTCTTGATTTGATTCATGATTCATGACTCAATTCATGATTCATGATTCAATTCATGATTCATGATTCATGATTCAATTCATGATTCATAATTCATGATTCATGATTCATGATTCAATTCATGATTCATGATTCAATTCATGATTCATGATTCAGTTCATGATTTGATTCATGATTCAATTCATGAATTGATTCATGATTCATGATTCATGATTCATAATTCGATTCATGATTCATGCTTCAATTCATGATTCATGATTCGATTCATGATTCATGATTCATGATTCAATTCATGATTCAATTCATGATTCATGATTCATGATTCAATTCATGATTCATAATTCATGATTCATGATTCAATTCATGATTCATAATTCATGATTCATTATTCGATTCATGACTCATGATTCATGTTTCTTGATTTGATTCATGATTCATGACTCAATTCATGATTCATGATTCATGATTTAATTCATGATTCATGATTCATGATTCAATTCATGATTCATGATTCAATTTATGATTTATGATTCAGGATTCATGATTCAATTCATGATTTATGATTCATGAATCAATTCATGATTCAATTCATGATTCATGATTCATGATTCAATTCATGATTCATAATTCATGAATCATGATTCAATACACGATTCATGATTCGATTCCTGATTCAATTCATGATTCATGATTCAATTTATGATTCATGATTCAATTCATGATTCATGATTTAATTCATCAATCATGATTCCATTCATGATTCAATTTATGATTCATGATTCATGATTCAATTTATGATTCATGATTCATGATTCAATTCATGATTCATGATTCATGATTCATGATTCAATTCATAATTCATGATTCATGATTCAATTCATGATTCATGATTCATGATTTAATTCAAGATTCAAATCATGATTCATGATTCGATTTATGATTCATGATTCATGATTCAATTCATGATTCATGATTTAATTCATGATTCAATTCATGATTCATAATTCAATTCATGATTCAATTCATGATTCATGATTCGATTCATGATTCAATTCCTGATTCAATTCATGATTCATGATTCATGATTCATGATTCGATTCATGATTCTTGATTCATGATTCAATTCTTGATTCATGATTCATGATAAATGATTCATGATTCATGATTCAATTATTGATTCATAGTTTAATTCTTGATTTGATTCATGATTCAATTCATGATTTGATTTATGATTCGTCTTTCATGATTCGATTCATGATTCGATTCATAATTCATGCTTCAATTCATGATTCAATTCATAATTCATGATTCATAATTCAATTTATAATTCATGATTCATGATTCATGATTCAATTTATGAATCATGATTCATGATTCATGATTTATGATTCAATTCATGATTCTTGATTCAATTTATGATTCATGATTTATGATTCATGATTCAATTCATGATTCATTATTCATGATTCATGATTCATGATTCATGATTCATGATTCAATTCATAATTCATGATTCAATTCATGATTCATGATTCAGTTCATGATATGAATCATGATTCAATTCATGATTTGATTCATGATTCATGATTCATGATTCATGATTCGATTCATGATTCATGCTTCAATTCATGATTCATGATTCGATTCATGATTCATAATTCATGATTCAATTTATGATTCAATTCATGATTCATGAATCATGATTCTATTCATGAATTATAATTCATGATTCATGATTCAATTAATGATTCATGATTCATAATTCATGATTCAATTTATGATTCAATTCATGATTCATGATTTATGATTCAATTCATGATTCACGATTCATGATACATGATTCAATTCATGATTCATAACTCATGATTCATGATTCAATTCGTGATTCATGATTCATTATTCAATTCATAATTCATGATTCATGATTCAATTCATAATTCAATTCATGATTCATGATTCAATTCATGATTTATTATTCATGATTCAATTTATTATTCATGATTCATGATTCATGTTTCATGATTAATGATTTATGATTCAATTCATGATTCTTGATTCAATTCATGATTCTTGATTCAATTCATGATTCATGATTTATGATTCAATTCATGATTCATAATTCATGATTCATGATTCATGATTCATGATTCAATTCATGATACATGATTCAATTCATGATTCATGATTCAGTTCATGATTTGATTCATGATTCAATTCATGAATTGATTCATGATTCATGATTCATGATTCATAATTCGATTCATGATTCATGCTTCAATTCATGATTCATGATTCGATTCATGATTCATGATTCATGATTCAATTCATGATTCAATTCATAATTCATGATTCATAATTCAATTTATAATTCATGATTCATGATTCATGATTCAATTTATGAATCATGATTCATGATTCATGATTTATGATTCAATTCATGATTCTTGATTCAATTTATGATTCATGATTTATGATTCATGATTCAATTCATGATTCATTATTCATGATTCATGATTCATGATTCATGATTCATGATTCAATTCATAATTCATGATTCAATTCATGATTCATGATTCAGTTCATGATATGAATCATGATTCAATTCATGATTTGATTCATGATTCATGATTCATGATTCATGATTCGATTCATGATTCATGCTTCAATTCATGATTCATGATTCGATTCATGATTCATAATTCATGATTCAATTTATGATTCAATTCATGATTCATGAATCATGATTCTATTCATGAATTATAATTCATGATTCATGATTCAATTAATGATTCATGATTCATAATTCATGATTCAATTTATGATTCAATTCATGATTCATGATTTATGATTCAATTCATGATTCACGATTCATGATACATGATTCAATTCATGATTCATAACTCATGATTCATGATTCAATTCGTGATTCATGATTCATTATTCAATTCATAATTCATGATTCATGATTCAATTCATAATTCAATTCATGATTCATGATTCAATTCATGATTTATTATTCATGATTCAATTTATTATTCATGATTCATGATTCATGTTTCATGATTAATGATTTATGATTCAATTCATGATTCTTGATTCAATTCATGATTCTTGATTCAATTCATGATTCATGATTTATGATTCAATTCATGATTCATAATTCATGATTCATGATTCATGATTCATGATTCAATTCATGATACATGATTCAATTCATGATTCATGATTCAGTTCATGATTTGATTCATGATTCAATTCATGAATTGATTCATGATTCATGATTCATGATTCATAATTCGATTCATGATTCATGCTTCAATTCATGATTCATGATTCGATTCATGATTCATG
Source organism: Mixophyes fleayi (assembly GCF_038048845.1). NCBI lineage: Eukaryota > Metazoa > Chordata > Amphibia > Anura > Limnodynastidae > Mixophyes > Mixophyes fleayi. The sequence continues at coordinate 49,576 of NW_027448173.1, forward strand.
ATTCATGATTCAATTCATGATTCAATTCATGATTCATGATTCATGATTCAATTCATGATTCATAATTCCTGATTCATGATTCAATTCATGATTCATAATTCATGATTCATTATTCGATTCATGACTCATGATTCATGTTTCTTGATTTGATTCATGATTCATGACTCAATTCATGATTCATGATTCATGATTCAATTCATGATTCATGATTCATGATTCAATTCATGATTCATAATTCATGATTCATGATTCATGATTCAATTCATGATTCATGATTCAATTCATGATTCATGATTCAGTTAATGATTTGATTCATGATTCAATTCATGAATTGATTCATGATTCATGATTCATGATTCATAATTCGATTCATGATTCATGCTTCAATTCATGATTCATGATTCGATTCATGATTCATGATTCATGATTCAATTCATGATTCAATTCATGATTCATGATTCATGATTCAATTCATGATTCATAATTCATGATTCATGATTCAATTCATGATTCATAATTCATGATTCATTATTCGATTCATGACTTATGATTCATGTTTCTTGATTTGATTCATGATTCATGACTCAATTCATGATTCATGATTCATGATTTAATTCATGATTCATGATTCATGATTCATGATTCAATTTATGATTCAATTCATGATTCATGATTCAATTTATGATTTATGATTCAGGATTCATGATTCAATTCATGATTTATGATTCATGAATCAATTCATGATTCAATTCATGATTCATGATTCATGATTCAATTCATGATTCATAATTCATGAATCATGATTCAATACACGATTCATGATTCGATTCCTGATTCAATTCATGATTCATGATTCAATTTATGATTCATGATTCAATTCATGATTCATGATTTAAATCATCAATCATGATTCCATTCATGATTCAATTCATGATTCATGATTCAATTTATGATTCATGATTCATGATTCAATTCATGATTCATGATTCATGATTCATGATTCAATTCATAATTCATGATTCATGATTCAATTCATGATTCATGATTCATGATTTAATTCAAGATTCAAATCATGATTCATGATTCAATTCATGAATCATGATTCAATTCATGATTCATGATTCATGATTCGATTCATGATTCATGATTCAATTCATGATTCATGATTCATGATTCAATTCATGATTCATGATTCGATTCATGATTCTTGATTCATGATTCAATTCATGATTCAATTCATGATTCATTATTCATGATTCATGATTCAATTCATGAATCATGATTCAATTCATGATTCATGATTCATGATTCGATTCATGATTCATGATTCAATTCATGATTCATGATTCATGATTCAATTCATGATTCATGATTCGATTCATGATTCTTGATTCATGATTCAATTCATGATTCATGATACATGATTCAATTCATGATTCCATTCATGATTCATAATTAATGATTCATGATTCAATTCATGATTCATGATTCATGATTCAATTCATGATCCATGCTTCAATTCATGATTCAATTCATAATTCATGATTCATAATTCAATTCATAATTCATGATTCATGATTCATGATTCAATTCATGATTCATGAATCCATTCATGATTCATGATGCATGATTCAATTTATAATTCATGATTCATGATTCAATTTATGATTCATGATTCATGATTCATGATTTATGATTCAATTCATGATTCTTGATTCAATTTATGATTCAATTCATGATTCTTGATTCAATTTATGATTCATGATTCATGATTCATGATTCATGATTCAATTCATGATTCATAATTCATGATTCATGATTCATGATTCAATTCATGATTCATGATTCAATTCATGAATCATGATTCAATTTATGATTCAATTCATGATTCATGCTTCATGATTCATGATTCAATTCATGATTCATAATTCATGATTCATGATTCATTATTCATGATTCATGATTCAATTCACGATACATGATTCATGAATCATGATTCATTTCATGACCCATGATTCGATTTATGATTCATAATTCATGATTCAATTCATAGTTCATGATTCATGATTTAATTTATGATTCATGATTCATGATTCAATTCATGATTCATGATTCATGATTCATGATTCAATTCATAATTCATAATTCATGATTCATGATTCAATTCATGATTCATGATTCATGATTTAATTCATGATTCAATGCATGATTCATGAATCGATTTATGATTCATGATTCATTTTTCAATTCATGATTCATGATTTAATTCATGATTAAATTCATGATTCATTATTCATGATTCATGATTCGATTCATGATTCATGATTCAATTCATGATTCATGATTCGATTCATAATTCATGATTCAATTCATGATTCATGATTCATGATTCGATTCATGATTCTTGATTCATGATTCAATTCATGATTCATGATTCATGATTCAATTCATGATTCAATTCATGATTCATAATTCATGATTCATGATTCAATTCTTGATTCATGATTCATGATAAATGATTCATGATTCATGATTCAATTAATGATTCATAGTTCAATTCTTGATTTGATTCATGATTCAATTCATGATTTGATTTATGATTCGTCTTTCATGATTCGATTCATGATTCGATTCATGATTCATGCTTCAATTCATGATTCAATTCATAATTCATGATTCATAATTCAATTTATAATTCATGATTCATGATTCATGATTCAATTTATGAATCATGATTCATTATTCATGATTTATGATTCAATTCATGATTCTTGATTAAATTTATGATTCATGATTTATGATTCATGATTCAATTCATGATTCATGATTCAGTTCATGATTTGAATCATGATTCAATTCATGATTTGATTCATGATTCATGATTCATGATTCATGATTCGATTCATGATTCATGCTTCAATTCATGATTCATGATTCAATTCATGATTCATGATTCAATTCATGATTCATGATTCAGTTCATGATTTGAATCATGATTCAATTCATGATTTGATTCATGATTCATGATTCATGATTCATGATTCGATTCATGATTCATGCTTCAATTCATGATTCATGATTCGATTCATGATTCATGATTCATGATTCAATTTATGATTCAATTCATGATTCATGATTTATGATTCTATTCATGAATTATAATTCATGATTCATGATTCAATTAATGATTCATAATTCATGATTCATGATTCGATTCATGACTCATGATTCATGTTTAATGATTTGATTCATGGTTCATGATTCAATTCATGATTCATAACTCATGATTCATGATTCAATTCATGATTCATGATTCATGATTCATGATTCATGATTCATGATTCATGATTCATGATTCAATTCATGATTCATGATTCATTATTCAATTCATAATTCATGATTCATGATTCAATTCATAATTCAATTCATGATTCATGATTCATGATTTAATTCATAATTCATGATTCATGATTCAATTCATAATTCAATTCATGATTTATTATTCATGATTCAATTTATTATTCATGATTCATGATTCAATTCATGATTCATGATTCATGATTCAATTCATGATTCATGATTCGATTCATGATTCATAATTCGATTCATGATTCAATTCATGATTCATTATTCATGATTCATGATTCGATTCATGATTCATGATTAAATTCATGATTCATGATTCGATTCATGATTCAATTCATGATTCATAATTCATGATTCATGATTCAATTCATGATTCATGATTCATGATTCATGATTCAATTCATGATTCAATTCATGATTTGATTCATGATTCATGATTCGATTCATGATTCATAATTCATGATTCATGATTTGATTCATGATTCATGATCCATGATTCAATTCATAATTCATAATTCATGATTCATGATTCAATTCATGATTCATGATTCGATTCATGATTCATGATCCATGATTCAATTCATAATTCATGATTCATGATTTATGATTCAATTCATGATTCATGATTCTATTCATGAATTATAATTCATGATTCATGATTCAATTAATGATTCATAATTCATGATTCATGATTTGATTCATGACTCATGATTCATGTTTAATGATTTGATTCATGATTCATGATTCATGATTCATGATTCATAACTCATGATTCATGGTTCATGATTCAATTCATGATTCATAACTCATGATTCATGATTCAATTCATGATTCATGATTCATGATTCATGATTCATGATTCATGATTCATGATTCATGATTCAATTCATGATTCATGATTCATTATTCAATTCATAATTCATGATTCATGATTCAATTCATAATTCAATTCATGATTCATGATTCATGATTTAATTCATAATTCATGATTCATGATTCAATTCATAATTCAATTCATGATTTATTATTCATGATTCAATTTATTATTCATGATTCATGATTCAATTCATGATTCATGATTCATGATTCAATTCATAATTCAATTCATGATTTATTATTCATGATTCAATTTATTATTCATGATTCATGATTCAATTCATGATTCATGATTCATGATTCAATTCATGATTCATGATTCGATTCATGATTCATAATTCGATTCATGATTCAATTCATGATTCATTATTCATGATTCATGATTCGATTCATGATTCATGATTAAATTCATGATTCATGATTCATGATTCGATTCATGATTCATTAATCAATTCATGATTCATGATTCAATTCATGATTCATGATTCGATTCATGATTCAATTCATGATTCATAATTCATGATTCATGATTCAATTCATGATTCATGATTCATGATTCATGATTCAATTCATGATTCATGATTCAATTCATGATTCGATTCATGATTCAATTCATGATTTGATTCATGATTCATGATTCGATTCATGATTCATAATTCACGATTCATGATTTGATTCATGATTCATGATCCATGATTCAATTCATAATTCATAATTCATGATTCATGATTCAATTCATGATTCATGATTCGATTCATGATTCATGATCCATGATTCAATTCATAATTCATGATTCATGATTTATGATTCAATTCATGATTCATGATTCATGATTCTATTCATGAATTATAATTCATGATTCATGATTCAATTAATGATTCATAATTCATGATTCATGATTTGATTCATGACTCATGATTCATGTTTAATGATTTGATTCATGGTTCATGATTCAATTCATGATTCATAACTCATGATTCATGGTTCATGATTCAATTCATGATTCATAACTCATGATTCATGATTCAATTCATGATTCATGATTCATGTTTCATGATTCATGATTCAATTCATAATTCATGATTCATGATTCAATTCATAATTCAATTCATGATTCATGATTCATGATTCATGATTCATTATTCAATTCATAATTCATGATTCATGATTCAATTCATAATTCAATTCATGATTCATGATTCATGATTCAATTCATAATTCATGATTCATGATTCAATTCATGATTCAATTCATGATTCAATTCATGATTTATTATTCATGATTCAATTTATTATTCATGATTCATGATTCATGTTTCATGATTAATGATTTATGATTCAATTCATGATTCATGATTCAATTCATAATTCATAATTCATGCTTCATGATTCATGATTCATGATTCAATTCATGATTCATGATTCAATTCATGATTCATGATTCAGTTCATGATTTGATTCATGATTCAATTCATGAATTGATTCATGATTCATGATTCATGATTCATAATTCGATTCATGATTCATGCTTCAATTCATGATTCATGATTCAATTCATGATTCAATTCATGATTCAATTCATGATTCATGATTCAATTCATGATTCATAATTCATGATTCATGATTCAATTCATGATTCATAATTCATGATTCATTATTCGATTCATGACTCATGATTCATGTTTCTTGATTTGATTCATGATTCATGACTCAATTCATGATTCATGATTCATGATTTAATTCATGATTCATGATTCATGATTCATGATTCATGATTCAATTCATGATTCAATTCATGATTCATGATTCAATTTATGATTTATGATTCAGGATTCATGATTCAATTCATGATTTATGATTCATGAATCAATTCATGATTCAATTCATGATTCATGATTCATGATTCATGATTCATGATTCAATTCATGATTCAATTCATGATTCATGATTCAATTTATGATTTATGATTCAGGATTCATGATTCAATTCATGATTTATGATTCATGAATCAATTCATGATTCAATTCATGATTCATGATTCATGATTCATGATTCATGATTCAATTCATGATTCATGATTCAATTTATGATTTATGATTCAGGATTCATGATTCAATTCATGATTTATGATTCATGAATCAATTCATGATTCAATTCATGATTCATGATTCATGATTCAATTCATGATTCATAATTCATGAATCATGATTCATGATTCATTATTCATGATTCAATTCACAATTCATGATTCATGAATCATGATTCAATTCACGATTCATGATTCGATTCCTGATTCAATTCATGATTCATGATTCAATTTATGATTCATGATTCAATGCATGATTCATGATTTAATTCATCAATCATGATTCAATTCATGATTCAATTCATGATTCATGATTCATGATTCAATTTATGATTTATGATTCATGATTCAATTCATGATTCATGATTCATGATTCATGATTCAATTCATAATTCATGATTCATGATTCATGATTCAATTCATGATTCATGATTCAATTTATGATTTATGATTCAGGATTCATGATTCAATTCATGATTTATGATTCATGAATCAATTCATGATTCAATTCATGATTCATGATTCATGATTCAATTCATGATTCATAATTCATGAATCATGATTCATGATTCATTATTCATGATTCAATTCACAATTCATGATTCATGAATCATGATTCAATTCACGATTCATGATTCGATTCCTGATTCAATTCATGATTCATGATTCAATTTATGATTCATGATTCAATGCATGATTCATGATTTAATTCATCAATCATGATTCAATTCATGATTCAATTCATGATTCATGATTCATGATTCAATTTATGATTTATGATTCATGATTCAATTCATGATTCATGATTCATGATTTAATTCAAGATTCAATTCATGATTCATGATTCATGATTCATGATTCATGATTCAATTCATGATTCATGATTTAATTCATGATTGAATTCATGATTCATGATTCATGATTCATGATTCAATTCATGATTCATGATTCGATTCATGATTCAATTCATAATTCAATTCATGATTCATTATTCATGATTCATGATTCGATTCATGATTCATGATTCAATTCATGATTCATGATTCATGATTCGATTCATGATTCATGATTCAATTCATGATTCATGATTCAATTCATGATTCATGATTCATGATACATGATTCTTGATTCATGATTCAATTCATGATTCATGATACATGATTCAATTCATGATTCAATTCATGATTCATGATTCATGATTCATGATTCAATTCATGATTCATGCTTCAATTCATGATTCAATTCATAATTCATGATTCATAATTCAATTCATAATTCATGATTCATGATTCATGATTCAATTCATGATTCATGAATCCATTCATGATTCATGATGCATGATTCAATTTATAATTCATGATTCATGATTCAATTTATGATTCATGATTCATGATTCATGATTCATGATTCAATTAATGATTCATGAATCCATTCATGATTCATGATGCATGATTCAATTTATAATTCATGATTCATGATTCAATTTATGATTCATGATTCATGATTCATGATTTATGATTCAATTCATGATTCTTGATTCAATTTATGATTCATGATTCATGATTCATGATTCAATTCATGATTCATAATTCATGATTCATGATTCATGATTCATGATTCAATTCATGATTCATGATTCAATTCATGAATCATGATTCAGTTCATGATTTGATTCATGATTCAATTCATTATTTGATTCATGATTCATGATTCATGATTCGATTCATGATTCATGCTTCAATTCATGATTCATGATTCGATTCATGATTCATGATTCATGATTCAATTCATGATTCAATTCATGATTCATGATTCATGATTCTATTCATGAATTATAATTCATGATTCATGATTCAATTAATGATTCATAATTCATGATTCATGATTCGATTCATGACTCATGATACATGTTTCGTGATTCGATTCATGATTCATGATTCAATTCATGATTCATGATTCATGATTCATGATTCAATTCATGATTCACGATTCAAGATACATGATTCAATTCATGATTCATAACTCATGATTCATGATTCAATTCATGATTCATGATTCATGATTCAATTCATGATTCATGATTAAAGATTCAATTCATAATTCATGATTCATGATTCAATTCATAATTCAATTCATGATTCATGATTCATGATTCAATTCATGATTCATGATTCAATTCATGATTCAATTCATGATTCATTATTCATGATTCAATTTATTATTCATGATTCAAGATTCAATTCATGATTCAATTCATGATTCATGATACATGATTTATGATTCAATTCATAATTCATAATTCATGATTTATGATTCAATTCATGATTCATAATTCATGATTCATGATTCAATTCATGATTAATGATTCAATTCATGATTCGATTTATGATTTAATTCATGATTCATGATTCATGATTCAATTCATTATTCATGATTCATAATTCATGATTCAATTCATGATTCATGATTTAATTCATGATTCATGATTCATGATTCATGATTCGATTCATAATTCATGATTCATGATTCATGATTCAATTCATGACTCATTTTTCAATTCATGATTCGATTCATGATTCAATTCATGATTCATTTTTCAATTCATGATTCGATTCATGATTCAATTCATGATTCATGATTCGATTTATGATTCATGATTCATGATTCAATCAATGATTCATGATTCAATTCATGTTTCAATTCATGATTCAATTCATGATTCATGATTCGATTCATGATTCATGATTCGATTCATGATTCATAATTCAATTCATGATTCAATTCATGATTCATGATTCGATTCATGATTCATGATTCAATTCATGATTTATGATTCATGATTCAATTTATGATTCATAATTCATGATTCAATTCATGATTCATGATTCGATTCATGATTCATGATTCATGATTCAATTCATCATTCATGATTCATGATTCAATTCATGATTCATGATTCATGATTCATGATTCAATTCATGATTTATGATTCATGATTCATGATTCAATTCATGATTCATGACTCAATTCATGATTCGATTCATGATTCAATTCATGATTCATAATTCAATTCATGATTCATGATTCGATTTATGATTCATGATTCATGATTCAATTCATAATTCATGATTCAATCCATGATTCAATTCATGATTCATGATTCGATTCATTATTCATGATTCAATTCATGATAAAATTCATGATTCATTATTCGATTCATGATTCCTGATTAATGGTTTAATTCATGATTCATGATTCAATTCATGATTCATGATTCGATTCATGATTCTTGATTCATGCTTCAATTTATGATTCATGATTCATGATTCATGATTCAATTCATGATTCATGGTTCAATTCATGATTCAATTCATGATTCATGATTCATGATTCAATTCATGATTCATGATTCAATTCATGATTTGAATCCTGATTCAATTTGTGATTCATGATTCGATTTATGATTCATGATTCATGATTCATGATACAATTCATGATTCATGATTCATGATTCAATTCATGATTCATAATTCATGATTCATGATTCAATTCATGATTCAATTCATGACTCATGATTCATAATTCATGATTCAATTCATGATTCATGATTCATGATTCAATTCAATATTCATGATTCATGATTCATGATTCAATTCAAGATTCATGATTCATGATTCATGATTCATGATTCAATTCATGATTCATTTTTTAATTCATGATTAAATTAATGCTTCATGATTCGATTTATGATTATATTCATGATTTAATTCATGATTCATGACTCAAATCATGATTCAATTCATGATTCATTTTTAAATTCATGATTCAATTCATGATTCATGATTCAATTCATGATTCAATTCATGATTCAATTCATGATTCATGATTCATGATTCAATTCATGATTCATGATTCAATTCATAATTCATGATTCATGTTTCAATTCATGATTCATGATTCATGATTCAATTCATGATTCATGATTCGATTCATGATTCATGATTCATGATTCAATTCATGATTCATGATTCATGATTCAATTCATCATTCATGATTCATGATTCAATTCATCATTCATGATTCATGATTCTTGATTCAATTAATGATTTATGATTCATGATTCATGATTCAATTCATGATTCATGACTCAATTCATGATTCGATTCATGATTCAATTCATGATTCATAATTCAATTCATGATTCATGATTCGATTTATGATTCATGATTCATGATTTAATTCATAATTCATGATTCAATCCATGATTCAATTCATGATTCATGATTCGATTCATTATTCATGATTCAATTCTTGATAAAATTCATGATTCATGATTCATTTTTTGATTCATGATTCAATTCAAGATTCATGATTCATGATTCATGATTCGATTCATGATTCCTGATTAATGATTTAATTCATGATTCATGATTCAATTCATGATTCATGATTCGATTCATGATTCTTGATTCATGCTTCAATTTATGATTCATGATTCATGATTCATGATTCAATTCATGATTCATGGTTCAATTCATGATTCATGATTCATGATTCAATTCATGATTCATAATTAATGATTCATGATTCATGATTCATGATTAAATTCATGATCCATGATTCATAATTAATGGTTCAATTTATGATTCATGATTCATGATTCAATTCATGATTCATGATTCATGATTCAATTCATGATTCAATTTATAATTCATGATTCAATTCATGATTCATGATTCAATTCATAATTCATAATTCATAATTCATAATTCATGATTCATGATTCATGATTCAATTCAAGATTCATGATTCATGATTCATGATTCAATTCATGATTTATTTTTCAATTCATGATTCAATTCATGATTCATGATTCGATTTATGATTCAATTCATGATTTAATTCATGATTCATGACTCAATTCATGATTCAATTCATGATTCATTTTTCAATTCATGATTCAATTCATGATTCATGATTCGATTCATGATACATGATTCATGATTCATGATTCAATTCATGATTCAATTCATGATTCATGATTCAATTTATGATTTATGATTCATGATTCATGATTCAATTCATGATTCATGATTCATGAATCAATTCATGATTCAATCCATGAATCATGATTCATGATTCATGATTCAATTCATGATTCATAATTCATGATTCATGATTCATGATTCATGATTCATGATTCAATGCACGATTCATGATTCATGAATCATGATTCAATTCACGATTCATTATTCGATTCCTGATTCAATTCATGATTCATGATTCAATTTATGATTCATGATTCAATTCATGATTCAATTCATGATTCATGATTCATGATTCAATTTATGATTCATGATTCATGATTCAATTCATGATTCATGATTTAATTCATGAATCATGATTCAATTCATGATTCAATTCATGATTCATGATTCATGATTCAATTTATGATTCATGATTCATGATTCAATTCATGATTCATGATTCATGATTCATGATTCAATTCATAATTCATAATTCATGATTCATGATTCAATTCATGATTCATAATTCATGATTTAATTCATGATTCAATTCATGATTCATGATTCATGATTCAATTCATAATTCATAATTCATGATTCATGATTAAATTCATGATTCATAATTCATGATTTAATTCATGATTCAATTCATGATTCATGATTCGATTTATGATTCATGATTCATGATTCAATTTATGATTCATGATTTAATTCATGATTAAATTCATGATTCATGATTCGATTCATGATTCATTATTCATGATTCATGATTCGATTCATGATTCATGATTCAATTCATGATTCATGATTCATGATTCAATTCATGATTCATGATTCAATTCATGATTCATGATTCATGATTCAATTCATGATTCATGATTCATGATTCATGATTCAATTCATGATTCCTAATTCATGATTCATGATTCAATTCATGATCCATGATTCATAATTAATGATTCAATTCATGATTCATGATTCATGATTCAATTCATGATTCATGATTCATGATTCAATTCATGATTCAATTTATAATTCATGATTCAATTCATGATTAATGATTCATGATTCAATTCATAATTCATAATTCATAACTCATGATTCATGATTCATGATTCAATTCAAGATTCATGATTCATGATTCATGATTCATGATTCATTTTATGATTCATTTTTCAATTCATGATTCAATTCATGATTCATGATTCGATTTATGATTCAATTCATGATTTAATTCATGATTCATGACTCAATTCATGATTCAATTCATGATTCATTTTTCAATTCATGATTCAAGTCATGATTCATGATTCGATTCATGATTTATGATTCATGATTCAATTCATGATTCATATTTCATGATTCATGATTCGATTCATGACTCATGATTTATGTTTCATGATTAGATTCATGATTCATGATTCAATTCATGATTCATGATTCATGATTCAATTCATGATTCAATTCATGATTCATGATTCAATTTATGATTTATGATTCATGATTCATGATTCAATTCATGATTCATGAATTATGAATCAATTCATGATTTAAATTATGATTCATGATTCATAATTCATGATTCAATTCATGATTCATAATTCATGATTCATGATTCATGATTCATGATTCATGATTCAATTCACGATTCATGATTCGAATCCTGATTCAATTCATGATTCATGATTCAATTTATGATTCATGATTCAATTCATGATTCAATTCATGATTCATGATTCATGATTCAATTTATGATTCATGATTCAATTCATGATTCATGATTTAATTCATGAATCATAATTCAATTCATGATTCAATTCATGATTCATGATTCATGATTCAATTTATGATTCATGATTCATGATTCAATTCATGATTCATGATTCATGATTCATGATTCAATTCATAATTCATAATTCATGAATCATGATTCGATTCATGATTCATGACACATGATTCAATTCATAATTCATGATTCATGATTTATGATTCAATTTATGATTCATGTTTCATGATTAATGATTTATGATTCAATTCATGATTCTTGATTCAATTCATGATTCATGATTCATGATTCAATTCATGATTCATAATTCATGATTCATGATTCATGATTCATGATTCAATTCATGATTCATGATTCAATTCATGATTCATGATTCAGTTCATGAATTGATTCATGATTCATGATTCATGATTCATAATTCGATTCATGATTCATGCTTCAATTCATGATTCATGATTCGATTCATGATTCATGATTCAATTCATGATTCAATTCATGATTCATGATTCATGATTCAATTCATAATTCATAATTCATGATTCATGATTCAATTCATGATTCATAATTCATGATTCATTATTCGATTCATGATTCATGATTCATGATTTAATTCATGATTCATGATTCATGATTCATGATTCAATTCATGATTCATGATTCAATTTATGATTTATGATTCAGGATTCATAATTCGATTCATGATTCATGCTTCAATTCATGATTCATGATTCGATTCATGATTCATGATTCAATTCATGATTCAATTCATGATTCATGATTCATGATTCAATTCATGATTCATAATTCATGATTCATGATTCAATTCATGATTCATAATTCATGATTCATTATTCGATTCATGATTCATGATTCATGATTTAATTCATGATTCATGATTCATGATTCATGATTCATGATTCAATTCATGATTCATGATTCAATTTATGATTTATGATTCAGGATTCATGATTCAATTCATGATTTATGATTCATGAATCAATTCATGATTCAATTCATGATTCATGATTCATGATTCAATTCATGATTCATAATTCATGAATCATGATTCATGATTCATGATTCATGATTCAATTTATGATTCATGATTCATGAATCGTGATTCAATTCACGATTCATGATTCGATTCCTGATTCAATTCATGATTCATGATTCAATTTATGATTCATGATTCAATTCATGATTCATGATTTAATTCATCAATCATGAATCAATTCATGATTCAATTCATGATTCATGATTCATGATTCAATTTATGATTCATGATTCATGATTCAATTTATGATTCATGATTCATGATTCAATTCATGATTCATGATTCGATTTATGATTCAACTCATGATTTAATTCATGATTCATGACTCAATTCATGATTCAATTCATGATTCATTTTTCAATTCATGATTCAAGTCATGATTCATGATTCGATTCATGATTCATGATTCATGATTCAATTCATGATTCAATTCATGATTTATGATTCATGATTCAATTCATGATTCATAATTCATGATTCATGATTCGATTCATGACTCATGATTTATGTTTCATGATTAGATTCATGATTCATGATTCAATTCATGATTCATGATTCATGATTCATGATTCAATTCATGATTCAATTCATGATTCATGATTCAATTTATGATTTATGATTCATGATTCATGATTCAATTCATGATTCATGATTCATAATTCATGATTCAATTCATGATTCATAATTCATGATTCATGATTCAATTCACGATTTTTTATTCATGAATCATGATTTCAATTCACGATTCATGATTCGATTCCTGATTCAATTCATGATTCATGATTCAATTTATGATTCATGATTCAATTCATGATTCAATTCATGATTCAATTCATGATTCATGATTCATGATTCAATTTATGATTCATGATTCATGATTCAATTCATGATTCATGATTTAATTCATGAATCATAATTCAATTCATGATTCAATTCATGATTCATGATTCATGATTCAATTTATGATTCATGATTCATGATTCAATTCATGATTCATGATTCATGATTCATGATTCAATTCATAATTCATAATTCATGATTCATGATTCGATTCATGATTCATGATCCATGATTCAATTCATAATTCATGATTCATGATTTATGATTCAATTTATGATTCATAATTCATGATTCATGATTCATGATTCATGATTCATAATTCGATTCATGATTCATGCTTCAATTCATGATTCATGATTCGATTCATGATTCATGATTCATGATTCAATTCATGATTCAATTCATGATTCATAATTCATGATTCAATTCATGATTCATAATTCATGATTCATGATTCAATTCATGATTCATAATTCATGATTCATTATTCGATTCATGACTCATGATTCATGTTTCTTGATTTGATTCATGATTCATGACTCAATTCATGATTCATGATTCATGATTTAATTCATGATTCATGATTCATGATTCATGATTCAATTCATGATGCAATTCATGATTCATGATTCAATTTATGATTTATGATTCAGGATTCATGATTCAATTCATGATTTATGATTCATGAATCAATTCATGATTCAATTCATGATTCATGATTCAATTCATGATTCATAATTCATGAATCATGATTCATGATTCATGATTCAATTCACAATTCATGATTCATGAATCATGATTCAATTCACGATTCATGATTCGATTCCTGATTCAATTCATGATTCATGATTCAATTTATGATGCATGATTCAATTCATGATTCAATTCATGATTCATGATTCATGATTCAATTTATGATTCATGATTCATGATTCAATTCATGATTCATGATTCATGATTCATGATTCATGATTCAATTCATAATTCATGATTCATGATTCAATTCATGATTCATGATTTATGATTTAATTCAAGATTCAATTCATGATTCATGATTCGATTTATGATTCATGATTCATGATACAATTCATGATTCATGATTTAATTCATGATTGAATTCATGATTCATAATTCAATTCATGATTTAATTCATGATTCATGATTTGATTCATGATTCAATTCATGATTCAATTCATGATTCAATTCATGATTCATTATTCATGATTCATGATTCGATTCATGATTCATGATTCAATTCATGATTCATGATTCATGATTCGATTCATGATTAATGGTTCAATTCATGATTCATGACTCAATTCATGATTCATGATTCGATTCATGATTCTTGATTCATGATTCAATTCATGATTCATGATACATGATTCAATTCATGATTAAATTCATGATTCATAATTCATGATTCATGATTCATGATTCAATTTATGATTCATGATTCATGATTCAATTCATGATTCATGATTCATGATTCATGATTCAATTCATAATTCATAATTCATGATTCATGATTCGATTCATGATTCATGATCCATGATTCAATTCATAATTCATGATTCATGATTTATGATTCAATTTATGATTCATAATTCATGATTCATGATTCATGATTCATGATTCAATTCATGATTCATGATTCAATTCATGATTCATGATTCAGTTCTTGATTTGATTCATGATTCAATTCATGAATTGATTCATGATTCATGATTCATGATTCATAATTCGATTCATGATTCATGCTTCAATTCATGATTCATGATTCGATTCATGATTCATGATTCATGATTCAATTCATGATTCAATTTATGATTCATGATTCATGATTCAATTCATGATTCATGATTCATGATTCAATTCATAATTCATAATTCATGATTCATGATTCGATTCATGATTCATGACACATGATTCAATTCATAATTCATGATTCATGATTTATGATTCAATTTATGATTCATGTTTCATGATTAATGATTTATGATTCAATTCATGATTCTTGATTCAATTCATGATTCATGATTCATGATTCAATTCATGATTCATAATTCATGATTCATGATTCATGATTCATGATTCAATTCATGATTCATGATTCAATTCATGATTCATGATTCAGTTCATGAATTGATTCATGATTCATGATTCATGATTCATAATTCGATTCATGATTCATGCTTCAATTCATGATTCATGATTCGATTCATGATTCATGATTCAATTCATGATTCAATTCATGATTCATGATTCATGATTCAATTCATGATTCATAATTCATGATTCATGATTCAATTCATGATTCATAATTCATGATTCATTATTCGATTCATGATTCATGATTCATGATTTAATTCATGATTCATGATTCATGATTCATGATTCAATTCATGATTCATGATTCAATTTATGATTTATGATTCAGGATTCATGATTCAATTCATGATTTATGATTCATGAATCAATTCATGATTCAATTCATGATTCATGATTCATGATTCAATTCATGATTCATAATTCATGAATCATGATTCATGATTCATGATTCATGATTCAATTTATGATTCATGATTCATGAATCGTGATTCAATTCACGATTCATGATTCGATTCCTGATTCAATTCATGATTCATGATTCAATTTATGATTCATGATTCAATTCATGATTCATGATTTAATTCATCAATCATGAATCAATTCATGATTCAATTCATGATTCATGATTCATGATTCAATTTATGATTCATGATTCATGATTCAATTTATGATTCATGATTCATGATTCAATTCATGATTCATGATTCGATTTATGATTCAACTCATGATTTAATTCATGATTCATGACTCAATTCATGATTCAATTCATGATTCATTTTTCAATTCATGATTCAAGTCATGATTCATGATTCGATTCATGATTCATGATTCATGATTCAATTCATGATTCAATTCATGATTTATGATTCATGATTCAATTCATGATTCATAATTCATGATTCATGATTCGATTCATGACTCATGATTTATGTTTCATGATTAGATTCATGATTCATGATTCAATTCATGATTCATGATTCATGATTCATGATTCAATTCATGATTCAATTCATGATTCATGATTCAATTTATGATTTATGATTCATGATTCATGATTCAATTCATGATTCATGATTCATAATTCATGATTCAATTCATGATTCATAATTCATGATTCATGATTCAATTCACGATTTTTGATTCATGAATCATGATTCAATTCACGATTCATGATTCGATTCCTGATTCAATTCATGATTCATGATTCAATTTATGATTCATGATTCAATTCATGATTCAATTCATGATTCAATTCATGATTCAATTCATGATTCATGATTCATGATTCAATTTATGATTCATGATTCATGATTCAATTCATGATTCATGATTTAATTCATGAATCATAATTCAATTCATGATTCAATTCATGATTCATGATTCATGATTCAATTTATGATTCATGATTCATAATTCAATTCATGATTCATGATTCATGATTCATGATTCAATTCATAATTCATAATTCATGATTCATGATTCGATTCATGATTCATGATCCATGATTCAATTCATAATTCATGATTCATGATTTATGATTCAATTTATGATTCATAATTCATGATTCATGATTCATGAA